>NW_025409287.1:0-4313 GCF_002201575.2 Neomonachus schauinslandi
GAAAAGAGAGACAGTAGGCTAGGAGGCGGTGGTGAGGGACTATAGTTATAGGGCAGAGTGAGGAGGTATGGGGACATTGGGAATTTTCCCATTTTTGGTAATATTAGGAACTGTGCCTGGTTGTAAGTAGCCCATTGGTTAGGTGGGGCCTGTGGGTTAATGAGCCTGTCTGCATTCAGTTTTCTGGTCACTGGGACCCTTTTGTCATGCTCAAGCTTCCATAGCTCAAGCCTGCTGCCTAAGAACAGCCTCTACAACGAACACAGAAAATGCTCAATAAATATTAGCCGTGATTTTTATTGTTGTCATTGTAGAGGGGCTCCTAGGAAAACTACGCGGAAGCCAGCAAAGGGTAAACATTCTTACGAGAATCAGCTCTTGTGAATCTCTGCCCGTAGTGCCCAGTTGAGAGAGAAAACTAAAAGTTCACATTGTCCCGTCCTTTCCAAATCCAAACGCATTGTTTATGGATCTTTCCTCTCCCGAGCTATTGCCTCTCTGCCTGTCTCGTTTTGCGTAACTGGGCTTGGCTTTCTGCCTGTTTGGGACTTGTAGGTTGTTGGTTCTTTCTTTTGTCTGTCTTTGGGAGTGACTCCAGCTTTGGGGAACTTCATAGCTTTTGCACCCTCTTTGAGGACCTGTTTTATGCCCAAGTGGAGGTTATTCAATACTGCCAAAAACATTTAAAATCTGGGGCGCCTGGGTGGCTCAGTTGGTTGAGTGTCCGACTGTTGATTTTGGCTCAGGGCATGATCTCAGGGTCCTGGGATGGGGCTCTGCGATGAGCGCGGAGTCGACTTGAGATTCTGTCTCCCTCTGCTTCTCCACACCACCCCCCGCCCCCGCTCATGCTTTCTCTCTCTAAAATAAAATAAATAAATAAAATCTTAAAAAAAAAAAAGAAATATTTAAAATTTGAACTATATACCAGGAGGGAAAGAAGCAAATTGAGGGTAATGCAGTTGGATGGGTGGATCAACCCATAATGTCATTTAAGTTACAATCCAAATTCTTTAAAGAATTAGGAGCAACTGTCCTTATCTGACAGATCTTTTGCAAAACGAAAGTCAGCTCTAGAGGCAATTAAAAATTCGCCCCATTCCTTTTCCAATCCCCAGACTTCCCTTATCTGTCTCAAAAGGCTTGAAAATTATTTGCCTTAGGAAATAAAAGTCCTTCTTGGAGGAACTTCCATTCCTTCTGTGTCCCTTAGTTATACATCTTATCATTTGTCTTTGAAATTTAAATACAGTTCACAATCAGATATCTGAGACTAAGGGAAAAGAAGAAACAGGAAAAGAGGCCTTTTTGAAAAAAGAACTACTTGTAAGGGCGTGCTCCAGCAAGCCTCCTTAATTCCAGAGACAGATTCAAGTCTTAAAAATCTTCCCCAGCAATATTGTAAGGTTTTTATATCTGTGTGTGTGTTTGTTATAAATGTGAGGCATTTTTCTACCTCTGGATGATACTGCTAAAAGTAATTTGTGAAAGAGCTCTATTTATTTTATTTTATTTTTTACTATTATTATGTTATGTTAATCACCATACATTACATCATTAGTTTTTGATGCAGTGTTCCATGATTCATTGTTTGCGTATAACACCCAGTGCTCCATGCAGAACGTGCCCTCTTTAATACCCATCACCGGGCTGACCCATCCCCCCACCCCCCCCCTCTAAAACCCTCAGTTTGTTTTTCAGAGTCCATCGTCTCTCATGGTTCATCTCCCCCTCCGATTTCCCCCCCTTCATTCTTCCCCTCCTGCTATCTTCTTCTCCTTCTTCTTTTTAACATATAATGTATTTGTTTCAGAGGTACAGATCTGTGATTCAACAATCTTACACAATTCACAGCGAAAGAGCTCTATTTAGTTGGTTGGAAGGCAAGCATTTGTAAAGCTTGGACATTCTAGAACTCTGAAAAAGATAGAAACTAACCGAAATGTTTTCCAGCTTCATGAGATCTTAGAAAATGTTTGGTATTAAAACTAATTTAAGTTTGTTGGTTTAGGGCACCCTGGTGGCTCGGTGGGTTAAGCGTCTGCATTCTGTTCAGGTCATGATGCCAGGGTTCTGGGATTGAGCCCCACATTGGGCTCCCTGCTCAGTGGGGAGTCTGATTCTCTCTCTCCATCTGCACCTCCTCCCTGCTTGTGCTCTCTCTTTTGCTTGCTCTCTCTCTCAAGTAATAAATAAAATCTTAAAAAAAAAAATTGTAGAAGGTTTGTAGAAAAGGAATCCTTGAAAAGGAATTTTAATATGTGGTCAAGCTGGCTAAGATTAAGATGAATAGATTTTAAAATAAGGGTTTTTTTTTTTAAAAGATTTTATTTATTTGAGAGAGTAAGAGCTAGAGAGAGAGAGCACAAGCAGGGAGGGGAGGGAGAAGCAGACTCCACTCTGAGCAGGGAGCCCTATGCAGGGCTTGATTCCCGGACCCCGGGATCACGACCCGAGCCGAAGGCAGACACTCAACTGACCGAGCCACCCAGGGGCCCCTAAAAATAAGTTTTAATATCAAAAGCTGGTGCAAAATTAGAATTTGGGTTTTTGGTCTGCTTAAAAGTCTTTTTGACCTGGAACATTCCAAAAGATTTGCTCAACTCATTAGGCTTATTTGATATATCAAATTACATGAGAAGCATTGTCAAATAAGGGGTAATACTAAGGGGCGCCTGGTTGGCTCAGTCGTTAAGCTTCTGCCTTTGGCTCAGGTCATGATCCCAGGGCCTGGGATGGAGCCCTGTGTCAGGCTCCCTGCTCGGCAGGAGGCCTGCTTCTCCCTCTCCCACTCCCCCTGCT
The DNA here is from genome assembly GCF_002201575.2 of Neomonachus schauinslandi. Classification (NCBI taxonomy): domain Eukaryota; kingdom Metazoa; phylum Chordata; class Mammalia; order Carnivora; family Phocidae; genus Neomonachus; species Neomonachus schauinslandi. The sequence goes on from NW_025409287.1 coordinate 2,803, forward strand.
TGTGTTCCCTCTCCTGCTGTGTCTCTCTCTGTCAAATAAATAAATAAAATCTTTAAAAAAAGAAAAAAAGAGGTAATACTAAACCTTCTTCATGTTGCATTGTAAAATTGTGGCAAGTGGATTAAGTCCATTCTTCTTCTGAGAAAAAAAAAGGAAGGCTGCTCATTGCCAGGCTTTTGCCACATGGATATCCTTACAACGTGGCCACAGTCTGCTCCTTACTTACAAAAATGCAGGTGGGCAAACAATGCCTGTAAATGAAGTGAACAGTCGGGGTTATAGGAACCCCAAGAAGGTCACTTCGTTCTCCCTGGCTCCCTGGCAAACCCCATTTTTCAGGTTTTGCATTCTTTCACCCACCACAGTACATTTAAGATGACTCACTCAAGTTACAAACAGACATTGGTGGAGAGACATTTATAAAATTGCAAAACAGTCTACCAGGGATGCCTGACCTGTCAGGTCCATAATCCTGAAACAAAATGAAACAAAATAAAACTTTTTATTCCCAGAGGCCTTAGACCTCCCTCTCTCTAGACCCTTCGAATGCCTGCACCTGGACTTCATTCAACGGCCAGTTAGTAGGGGTTATCGATATGTTCCTGTTATTGTTTGCCTGTTTTCTGGATGGGCTGAAGCCTTTCCCTACTGCAAAGCTGATGTCCCCATAGTAGCAAAGAAACTGTTAAAAAGTGTGTTTCCCACTTGGGGTCTACTTTCCATTATTTCCAGGGATCGAAGCACCCATGACACTAGACAGATTATAGGAGCCTTAACAATAACCTTGCAAAATTTTTAGAATTCTAGCAGCATAGGATGAAGCAACCTTCCTCTGATCATCATGAGGTTGAAGAAGCTTCCTAGATGCCAGTTCAAAGGATCCTGTCAGTCATACTTTAGAGCCTGGTGACTAGGTATCCTGGAAGTCATCAGAGGAAGACAGCCCTTCTAGCTCCATTAAAAAGAGACCTTTCCTGGTGCATCTGACCGCAGACCCTGCTGCAAATCTAGAAGGTGTTAAGTCCTGGGTACACATCACAAAGCAGAAGAAGGCTCTACGTGACCCCTGGTCCTATACAGACCCTGAAGACCTAGAAATTAAATTGAGGAGGAAGAGAAATCGCTGACATTGCAGTAGACTGCTTCCACCCATGACCAAGATCAAGACTTCATACTTGAACATAAAACCCTTCTTCTTTTCCTTTCCTTTATTCTGGCCTTAGCTTGGAAAGATAATACACTCATTCTGTCTCGCAGGCTGTTGCTAAGGCTACATTTACATTGTTGAGTTAAAAGGGACCTACCAGTGGGGTTTCAGTTCAGGATTCACTCGTTTTGACAGGTCCCTGTTTCCCTAGTTAGGAATAAATGTAAATGAGGCTAATTTTCGGGGTGCCTGGGTGGCTCAGTCAGTTAAGCATCTGACTCTTGATTTCAGCTCAGGTCATGATCTCAGGGTTGTAAGATTGAGCCCTACATCCAGCTCCGCGTTGAAGGTGGAACTTGCTTAA
>NW_025409288.1:0-2217 GCF_002201575.2 Neomonachus schauinslandi
CCCTCGTCCTGTCCCTGTCCTCCTTCCCCCATGCCCAGGACCAAGACTGGGGCTGTTTCTGCCCCTCTGCGCAGCTGTCCGGCTGTGGGCCCCCAAGGGAAGCTCACCCCTTCCAAGTTGATGTGTAAAGGACGGGTGGAGACCCCAGGCACACAGTGGGACCTCTTCAGGACCTGCCTCTTTTCGCCTGTGGGACCCTGGGGGAAAGTTCATGGCAGAAGGGGGAGCTAGGAACTGGGTCCCAGCCCTAGCTCTGCCAGCCTTGCTGCGTGGGCTTCGGGGTAGTCATTCATCCTACTGGCTGGGACTCTCTTTGCTTTCCTTTTCTTTTTTTTCCGCCTGAGTTTCACGGGAAGAATTAGCCATTGATGAGTTGCATGTAACAGCCAGTGCTCAGACACAAAGTGCCCTCCTTAAGGCCCTCTTGTCCTGAGCTGCGTTCAGGATTTTCTCTTTATCATTGAAATTTGGAAGCTTGACTATTATATGTCAAGATGGTGACATATTTTTATTGATTTTAGTGGGGTTCTCTGTGCCTCCTGGACTTGAGTACATGTTTCCTTCTCCCAGGTAGGGATGTCCTCAGCTCCAATTTATTGAAATAAACCTTCTCCCCCTCTGTCCCTCTCCTCTTCTGGGACCCCTATTATCTGGATATTTTTTCACTTTAGGGAAGTACTGAGTTCTCAAAATCCCCCCTCATGATCCAATACTTTTCTTTCTCTCTTTTTCAGCTTCCTTATTTTCCATTAGTTTAGCTTGTATATCACTGACTTCCTCTTCTGGCTCATTCACTGTCCTTTTAATAGTCTTCATTGGGGACTGAATCTCTGTAATGAAATTTTTAATTTGGGCCTGTCTAGATTTGGGTTCTTTTATTTCTACAGTGAGGGATTTTCAAGTGTCTCCTATGCTTTTTTTTAGCCCATCTAGTATCTTTCTAACCATTGTTTTAAATTCTAGTTGAGATACTTGACTTACATCCATAGAGACTAAATCCCTATTAGTGAGTACTACATCCTGTTCTTTCTTTTGGGGTGAATTTCTCCATCTCGTCATTGTGTCCAGAAAAGAAAAGAAGAAAGAAAAAATAAAATAAATGAAAGGAATCAAACACACTAGATAGATAGATAGATAGATAGATAGATAGATAGATAGATAGATAGATGATAGATGATAGATAGATGAAAAAATTAGAAAAACCTGAAAAATTAAAACTAAAAAAAAATAAACATACAGAGAATGCTACTTAGTGTTTCCCCTAGGAGCTGAAGCTTTGCAGCCCTCTCTGATCGCTAAACGTGACAGGACTGAGTGGTTTGTGCTGGCCTTCGGGGGGAGGGCCCTGAGCACTGATCCTCAGGTGTACTTCAACTAGTGCAAATGCCCCTCTCCCAGCAGAGGCAGGCCTCAGTGTAAGCGGCTCTGGATTCCAGGATGTGGCGCTCTTTTATTCCCTGAAGACTTGCGGCCCCAATGGGTGGGATGAATATGGCTGCACCCTGCTCCCTACCCAGGAGCTGAAAATTTGCCCCCCAGCTCTTCAGTGAGCCCTCACAGAAAAGCAGTCTGTCTTACCTCCCCGGTTTCTGTCAGAACTCTGTGTTCACCTGCCAGTGACGAAGCGTTCCTATCTCAGGCCCGAAACTGAGTTCCAACTCCAGCTTCTATGGATTCCTGTTGCCCAGACCCACATTGTACATCCTGGGTGTTGGAGTGCTTGCCATGCTTCTGCTTTTTGCTGGACCCCTCCCAGGAAAGCCACCCGCAACCATGCTGGGATACGTGGTTTAGGGCTACATAGAGCAGGAAGCCAGCACCTAGACTCGCGGTTTTCAGCCGGCCTTTCCGATCTGACGTCTGGGAACTCTGAAGCATTCAGGCCCCACCGCTCTTCTTGTGACCCCCGGGATCCTGAGATCACGCTGTCACAGCGGGGACTCCACCCCGCTTCCCCACTTGAACACCTTTAAGTCCCCCACAGTAGGAGACTTCTAAAAGTTTCCATTTGGCACTTCTTCGCTCATGAAAATTGCAGTAGCCTCCTTAACCCGGGTGCCTCCCCTCTGCTGTATCCTCAGCCATATGCCCCTCACACTCATCCGCACCTGCGGCACTCGGGCTCAGAAGCTGCAGCAGGTGCCACAGCGGGAGCGGGGCCCAGTTCTTGCGCTGGTTCCAGATCTCGCTCTGGGGCTGGTGCTGTAGCTCCCAGAA
>NW_025409289.1:0-6767 GCF_002201575.2 Neomonachus schauinslandi
CCAGCTCTGTTAAAATATATCTTGAACCCATACTGAAGCCTTTTCTGGAACACCAATGATTTGTTAGCGTGGCATCTACTTTTCTCCCTCTTCAAATAGTAAGAACAGGACTTGAATTTTCTAAATTAACACACGGACACACTTTGGAAACAAGTAAGGATAAAGATCAAGTAAGATTACATAAATAAGAGATATTCCCTCTGTAGAAATACATGAAGAATGAAGTCGGTGGTCAGGCCCCTTGTGTAAGTAGTCACTGAGAGAGAGCATCTGAGTTGTAGGTACAGGCTATATGAAGCGAATTACCTATAGCAGTGCTTGCACATAAAGGATGCCAATGAATGCTCACTGAATGAGTACATATATAAGAAGTCCCATTGTGTCTTAGAACTTTCCCCTCAAGATACACGGTATTACATGAGGAGGAGCAAGATGGCGGAGGAGTAGGAGACCTGGATTTCGTCTCCTCTCAGGAATTCAGCTGGATAGGGATCAAACCATTCTGAACACCTACAAACTCAACAGGAGATCGAAGAAAAGAAGAGCAACAACTCTCTCATCAGAAAAGCGACCACTTTCTGGAAGGTAGGACGTGCGGAGAAGTGAATCCGAGGCGATATTCGGGAGGATAGACGGCGGGGGAGGGGCCTCCGGCGGCCGCTTCTGGCAAGTGATAGAGCTGCGGAGCACAAAATCGGAACTTTTAAGTCTGCTCCGCCGAGGGACGTCACTCTGGTGGCTAAGCGGGGGTGGAACCCTCCGGGACAGTGTGGTCTCAGGATCCACGGGTCACAGAAAGACTGGGGGTGCCTGAGTGTGGCAGAGCTCCCAGGTATCGGAGCAGGGAGGCCGGCTGCAGAGGCGGAGCCCAGGCGCGGGCTCTCAGCTCGGGGTTGCCATAAACCGTGATCCGCGGCACAGTCGGGCCCCTGCTCCTCCAGCAGGGACCCAACAAGCGGCAGATCCGGGGACACTCACCTTCCTCCCCCGGGAGGAGCCGCGCGGGAGTGCACCGCAGGGATCTGCTGGGTTTGGAGACTCCACCCGGGGTCGGGTGCCAGAGATAGAAACGCGCGGTCACAGGCCGGGTGAGCACGGAGTGCGGCTGGAGACCGGGGAGACGGGAGTGACTGACGGCTTTTCTCTGGGGGCTCACTGAGAAGCGGGACCCCGAGTTCTCGGCTCCTCCGGGGCGGAGATTGGGAGGCCGCCATTTTCACTCTCCGCCTCCAAAGCTGTACGGAAAGCTCGCAGGGAACAAAAGCCCCGGAGAGCAAACCTGAGCAGATTACTTAGCTGGGAGGGGGCAAGGGCGGGGCAATTCTGCCTCCGGCAAAGACATTTGGAAACCACGGCAACAGGCCCCTCCCCAGAAGATCAGCGAGAACAGCCAGCCAAGACCAAGTTTACCCATCAATGAGAACGGCAGAACTCCAGCTCTAGGGGACTACTGCACATAGAATTCATGGCTTTTTTACCATGATTCTGTAGTCTTTCAAAGTTAATTTTTTTTTAACTGTCTTTTTTTCTTTTTTTATTCTTTTTGAATTTTTCTTTTTCCCTTTTTCAACCAACATCTTATCAATCCCTTTTTTTTTAAAAAAAAAAACATTTTTATTTTTCATTTTTAGAGTCATATTCTATCCCTTCATAGTAGTTACCCATATTTTTGGCTTATATATATAAGTTGTTCTCTCTTTAAAATTTTGAGATAGTTTCTTCTAACAGATCAAAATATACCCTAAATCTCTAGTATATGGTGTTTTCTGTTCCCCTGCCTGATCACATCCTCTCCCTTTTTTTTTCTTTTTTTAAATCCTCTTCTTTCTTTTTTCAAACAACTTCTTATCAATTCCTTTTATAAAATTTTTTATAATTTCCATCTTTACAGTCATATTCCATCCCTTCATCATATCAACCCTTATTTTTGTACATATATAAGTTTTTCTTTCTTTAAAATTTTGGGAGGCACTTTCTTCTAAAAGACCAAAATACACCCCAAATCTAGTGTGTGGCACTGATCATATTTCATCACATTCTGGTTTTTTTGTTGTTGTTTTGTTTTGTTTGTTTTTGTTTTTATCTTTATCTTTTTCTTTTTTTTCTTTTTCTTTTTTCTCTCTTTCCCTTTCTTTTCCCACTGCTTCAGGTTTTTTCTGATTTGTTTAGAGTATATTTTCTGGGGACGTTGTTACTCTGCTAGCATTTTGTTCTCTCATTAATCTATTCTCCTCTGCACAAAATGACAAGACGGAAAAAATCACCTCAACAAAAAGAACAAGAGGTAGTACCGACTGCCAGGGACCTACTCAATACGGACATTAGTACAATGTCAGATCTAGAGTTCAGAATCATCACTTTAAAGATACTAGCTGGGCTTGAAAAAAATATGGAAGTTATTAGAGAAACCCTTTCTGGAGAAGTAAAAGAACTAAAATCCAACCAAGTAGAAATCAAAAAGGCTATTAATGAGGTGCAATCAAAAATGGGGGCGCTAACTGCTAGAATAAATGAGGCAGAAGAGAGAATCAGTAACATAGAAGATGAAATGATGGAAAATAAAGAAGCTGAGAAAAAGAGAGATAAACAACTACTGGATCACGAGGGCAGAATTCGAGAGATAAGCGATACCATAAGACGAAACAACATTAGAATAATTGGGATCCCAGAAGAAGAAGAAAGAGAGAGAGGGGCAGAAGGTATAATGGAGCAAATTATAGCAGAGAATTTCCCTAATTTGGGGAAGGAAACAGGCATGAAAATCCAGGAAGCACAGAGAACCCCTCTCAAAATCAATAAAAATAGGTCAACACCCCGACATCTAATAGTAAAACTTACGAGTCTCATAGACAAAGAGAAAATCCTGAAAGCAGCTCGGGAGAAGAGATATGTAACCTACAAGGGTAGAAACATTAGATTGGCAACAGACCTATCCACAGAGACCTGGCAGGCCAGAAAGGACTGGCAGGATATATTCAGAGCACTAAACGAGAAAAATATGCAGCCAAGAATACTCTATCCAGCTAGGCTGTCATTGAAAATTGAAGGAGAGATAAAAAGCTTCCAGGACAAACAAAAACTAAAGGAATTTGCAAACACAAAACCAGCCCTACAGGAAATCTTGAAAGGAGTCCTCTAAGCAAAGAGAGACCCCAAAAGCAACATAGACCAGAAAGGAACACAGACAATATACGGTAACAGTCACCTTACAGGCAATACAATGGCACTAAATTCCTATCTTTCAATAGTTACCCTGAATGTAAATGGGCTCAATGCCCCAATCAAAAGACACAGGCTATCAGACTGGATTAAAAAACAAGACCCATCGATATGCTGTCTGCAAGAGACTCATTTTCGACCCAAAGACAGCCCCAGATTGAAAGTGAGGGGGTGGAAAACCATTTACCATGCTAATGGACACCAAAAGAAAGCTGGGGTGGCAATCCTTATATCAGACAAATTAGATTTTAAACCAAAGACTGTAATAAGAGATGAGAAAGGACACTATATCATACTTAAAGGATCTATCCAACAAGAAGATCTAACAATTGTAAATATCTATGCCCCTAACATGGGAGCAGCCAATTATATAAGCCAATTAATAACAAAAGCAAAGAAACACATCGACAACAATACAACAATAGTGGGGGACTTTAACACCCCCCTCACTGAAATGGACAGATCATCTAAGCAAAAGATCAACAAGGAAATAAAGACTTTAAATGACACACTGGACCAAATGGACTTTACAGACATATTCAGAACATTCCACCCCAAAGCAACGGAATACACATTCTTCTCTAGTGCCCATGGAACATTCTCCAGAATAGATCACATCCTAGGTCATAAATCAGGTCTCAACCGGTACCAAAAGATTGGAATCATTCCCTGCCTATTTTCAGACCACAATGCTTTGAAACTAGAGCTCAATCACAAGACAAAAGTCAGAAAGAACTCAAATACATGGAGGCTAAAGAGCATCCTACTAAAGAACGAATGGGTCAACCAGGAAATTAAAGAAGAATTAAAAAAATACATGGAAACCAATGAAAATGAAAACACAACTATTCAAAATCTTTGGGATGCAGCAAAGGCAGTCCTAAGAGGAAAGTATATAGCAATACAAGCCTTTCTCAAGAAGCAAGAAAGGTCTCAAGTATACAACCTAACCCTACACCTAAAGGAGCTGGAGAAAGAACAGCAAATAAAGCCTAAACCCAGCAGGAGAAGAGAAATAATCAAGATCAGAGCAGAAATCAATGAAATAGAAACTAAAAGAACAGTAGAACAGATCAATGAAACTAGGAGCTGGTTCTTTGAAAGAATTAACAAGATTGATAAACCCCTGGCCAGACTTATCAAAAAGAGAAGAGAAATGACCCACATCAACAAAATCATGAATGAAAGAGGAGAGATCACAACCAACACCAAAGAAATACAAACAATTATAAGAACATATTATGAGCAACTCTATGCCAGCAAATTAAATAACCTGGAAGAAATGGATGCATTTCTAGAGATGTACCAACTACCAAAACTGAACCAGGATGAAATAGAAAACCTGAACAGACCTATAACCACTAAGGAAATTGAAGCAGTCATCAAAAATCTCCCAAAAAACAAAAGCCCAGGGCCAGATGGCTTCCCAGGGGAATTCTACCAAACATTTCAAGAAGAATTAATACCTATTCTTCTGAAACTGTTCCAAAAAATAGAAATGGAAGGAAAACTTCCAAACTCATTTTATGAGGCCAGCATCACCTTGATCCCAAAACCAGACAAAGACCCCATCAAAAAGGAGAATTACAGACCAATATCCCTGATGAACATGGATGCAAAAATTCTCACCAAAATACTAGCCAATAGGATCCAACAGTACATTAAAAGGATTATTCACCATGACCAAGTGGGATTTATCCCTGGGCTGCAAGGTTGGTTCAACATCCGCAAATCAATCAATGTGATACAATACATTAACAAAAGAAAGAACAAGAATCATATGATCCTCTCAATAGATGCAGAAAAAGCATTTGACAAAGTACAGCATCCTTTCTTGATCAAAACTCTTCAGAGTATAGGCATAGAGGGTACATACCTCAATATCATAAAAGCCATCTATGAAAAACCTACAGCGAATATCATTCTCAATGGGGAAAAACTGAGAGCTTTCCCCCTAAGGTCAGGAACGCGGCAGGGATGTCCACTATCACCACTGCTATTCAACATAGTATTGGAAGTCCTAGCCACAGCAATCAGACAACAAAAAGAAATCAAAGGCATCCAAATTGGCAAGGAAGAAGTCAAACTCTCACTCTTTGCAGATGATATGATACTTTATGTGGAAAACCCAAAAGACTCCACCCCAAAACTGCTAGAACTCATACAGGAATTCAGTCAAGTGGCAGGATATAAAATCAATGCACAGAAGTCAGTGGCATTCCTATACACCAACAACAAGACAGAAGAAAGAGAAATTAAGGAGTCGATCCCATTTACAATTGCACCCAAAACCATAAGATACCTAGGAATAAATCTAACCAAAGAGACAAAGGATCTGTACTCAGAAAACTATAAAATACTCATGAAAGAAATTGAGGAAGACACAAAGAAATGGAAAAACATTCCATGCTCATGGATTGGAAGAACAAATATTGTGAAGATGTCAATGCTACCTAGAGCAATCTACACATTCAATGCAATCCCCATCAAAATACCATCCACTTTTTTCAAAGAAATGGAACAAATAATCCTAAAATTTGTATGGAACCAGAAAAGACCCCGCATAGCCAGAGGAATGTTGAAAAAGAAAAGCAAAGCCGGCGGCATCACAATTCCGGACTTCCAGCTCTATTACAAAGCTGTCATCATCAAGACAGCATGGTACTGGCACAAAAACAGACACATAGATCAATGGAACAGAATAGAGAGCCCAGAAATGGACCCTCAACTCTATGGTCAACTCATCTTTGACAAAGCAGGAAAGAATGTCCAATGGAACAAAGACAGTCTCTTCAACAAATGGTGTTGGGAAAATTGGATAGCCACATGCAGAAGAATGAAACTGGACCATTTCCTTACACCACACACAAAAATAGACTCCAAATGGTTGAAAGACCTCAATGTGAGACAGGAGTCCATCAAAATCCTAAAGGAGAACACAGGCAGCAACCTCTTTGACCTCAGCCGAAGCAACTTCTTCCTAGAAACATCGCCAAAGGCAAGGGAGGCAAGGGCAAAAATGAACTATTGGGACTTCATCAAGATAAAAAGCTTTTGCAAAGCAAAGGAAACAGTCAACAAAACCAAAAGACAACCAACAGAATGGGAGAAGATATTTGCAAATGACATATCAGATAAAGGGCTAGTATCCAAAATCTATAAAGAACTCATCAAACTCAACACCCAAAGAACAAAGAATCCAATCAAGAAATGGGCAGAAGACATGAAAAGACATTTTTCCAAAGAAGACATCCAAATGGCCAACAGACACATGAAAAAGTGCTCAGTATCGCTCGGCATCAGGGAAATCCAAATCAAAACCTCAATGAGATACCACCTCACACCTGTCAGAATGGCTAAAATTAACAAGTCAGGAAATGACAGATGTTGGCGGGGATGCGGAGAAAGGGGAACCCTCCTACACTGTTGGTGGGAATGCAAGCTGGTGCAGCCACTCTGGAAAACTGTATGGAGGTTCCTCAAAAAGTTGAAAATAGAGCTACCATATGATCCAGCAATTGCACTACTGGGTATTTACCCCAAAGATA
>NW_025409290.1:0-38690 GCF_002201575.2 Neomonachus schauinslandi
TCTTTGGGATACAACAAAGGCAGTACTGAGAGGAAAGTATATAGCAATACAAGCCTTTCTCAAGAAACAAGAAAGGTCTCAAGTACACAACCTAACCCTACACCTAAAGGAGCTGGAGAATGAAAAGCAAATAAAGCCTAAACCCAGCAGGAGAAGAGAAATAATAAAGATCAGAGCAGAACTCAATGAAATAGAAACCAAAAGAACAGTAGAACAGATCAACGAAACTAGGAGCTGGTTCTTTGAAAGAATTAAGAAGATTGATAAACCCCTGGCCAGACTTATCAAAAAGAAAAGAGAAATGAGCCAAATCGACATAATCATGAAAGAAAGAGGAGAGATCACAACCAACACCAAAGAAATACAAACAATTATAAGAACATATTATGAGCAACTCTGTGCCAGCAAATTAGATAATCTGGAAGAAATGGATGCATTCCTAGAGATGTATCAACTACCAAAACTGAACCAGGAAGAAATAGAAAACCTGAACAGACCTATAACCACTAAACAAATTGAAGGAGTCGTCAAAAATCTCCCAACAAACAAGAGCCCAGGGCCAGGTGGCTTCCCAGGGGAATTCTACCAAACATTTTAAGAAGAATTAATACCGGGTGCCTGGTGGCTCAGTTGGTTAAGCAACTGCCTTCGGCTCAGGTCATGATCCTGGAGTCCCTGGATCGAGTCCCACATCGGGCTCCCTGCTCGGCGGGGAGTCTGCTTCTCCCTCTGACCCTCCCCCCTCCCCCCCTCTCATGCGCTCTCTCTCTCTCATTCTCTCTGTCTCAAATAAATAAATAAAATCTTTAAAAAAAAAAAAAAAAGAATTAATACCTATCCTTCTAAAAGTGTTCCAAAAAATAGAAATAATCCTAAAATTTGTATGGAACTAGAAAAACCCCGAATAGCCAGAGGAATGTTGAAAAAGAAAAGCAAAGCTGGAGGCATCACAATTCCGGACACCAAGCTCTATTACAAAGCTGTCATCATCAAGACAGTATGGTACTGGCATAAAAACGGACACATAGATCAATGGAACAGGATAGAGAGCCCAGAAATGGACCCTCAACGCTATGGTCAACTAATCTTCGACAAAGCAGGAAAGAATGTCCAATGGAAAAAAAATCTCTTCAATAAATGGTGTTGGGAAAATTGGACAGCCACATGCAGAAGAACGACACTGGACCATTTCTTTACACCACACACAAATATAAACTCAAAATGGTTGAAAGACCTCAATGTGAGACAGGAGTCTATCAAAATCCTAAAGGAGAACATGGGCAGCAAACTCGTCAACCTCAGTCGCAGCAACTTCTTTCTAGAAACATCACCAAAGGCAAGGGAAGCAAGGGCAAAAATGAGCTATTGGGACTTCATCAATATATAAAGCTTTTGCACAGCAAAAGAAACAGTCAACAAAACCAAAAGATAACCGACAGAATGGGAGAAGATATTTGCAAATGACCTATCAGATAAAGGGCTAGTATCCAAAATCTATAAAGAACTTCTTAAACTCAACACCCCAAGAATAAATGATCCAATCAAGAAATGGGCAGAAGACATGAACAGACATGTTTCCAAAGAAGACATCCAAATGGCCAACAGACACATGAAAAAGTGCTCAATATCGCTCAGCATCAGGGAAATCCAAATCAAAACCTCAATGAAGTATCACCTCACACCAGTCAGAATGGCTAAAATTAACAAGTCAGGAAATGACAGATGTTGGCGGGGATGCGGAGAAAGGGGAACCCTCCTACACTGTTGGTGGGAATGCAAGCTGGGGCAGCCAGTCTGGAAAACAATATGGAGGTTCCTCAGAAAGTTGAAAATAGAGCTACCATACGATCCAGCAATTGAACTACTGGGTATTTACCCCAAGGATACAAATGTAGGGATCCGAAAGGGTACATGCACCTGATGTTTATAGCAGCAATGTCCACAATAGCCAAACTGTGCAAAGAGCCTAGACGTCCATCGACAGATGAATGGATAAAGAAGATGTGCTATATATATACAATGGAATATTATGCAGCCATCAAAAAGAATGAAATCTTGCCATTTGTAGCGACGTGGATGGAACTGGAGGGTGTTATGCTGAGCGAAATAAGTCAATCAGAGAAAGACATGTATCATAAGACCTCACTGATACGAGGAATTCTTAATCTCAGGAAACAAACTGAGGGTTGCTGGAGTGGTGGGGGTTGGGTGGGATGGGGGTGGCTGGGTGATAGACACTGGGGAGGGTATGTGCTCTGGTAAGCGCTGTGAATTGTGCAAGACCGTTGAATCACAGATCTCTACCTCTGAAGCAAATAATTCATTATATGTTAGAAAAAAAAAAAAGAAGATAGGAGGGGAAGAATGAAGGGAGGGAAATCGGAGGGGGAGACGAACTATGATAGACTATGGACTCTGAAAAACAAACTGAGGGTTCTGGAGGGGAGGGGCGGGGAATGGGTTGGCCTGGTGATGGGTATTAAAGAGGGCACGTTCTGCATGGAGCACTGGGTCTTATACGCAAACAATGAATCATGGAACCCTACATCAAAAACTAATGATGTAATGTATGGTGATTAACATAATACAAAAAAAGAAAAAGTGGGAGCAGGGGTCGTCAAAGAAAATATACGCTTTTCCTCTTCTGTGTAAAGAAACATGTATAGAGTATCTCTTAAGTTCATAGAAGTCTATGTTTATTACTAATTACAAAAGCTGAAGAAAAAGACACATTGTTTTGTTTACAGTATGATTGCAGTTTCTGAGTCCTACCCTAATGCAGAGGCATTCAATAGATATTCTGAGCCAAAACTGAAAAAAAAATAAAATAAACAGTATTTTAAGCTACCTAATCTTCGTTCAGAATTTCAGAGTATACTTTGGTAAAAACACAATAATTTTATTAAGAATCTTGTGCTTCATCTTTCACTAGCTATTTTGTAATAGGCATAAACGTTAGTTTTAAATACTGTACATTTTTAATTCAGGTTAGAATTTGTGTGTGTTTGTAAAAAGGTTTTGAATTCAAATTTAAATATTGTTATTGCCAGAAAGGCCAGTAAATTTTCCTAATAAAAAAAATCCTTCTATCAAAAAAAAAAAAAAAAGGAATGAAATCTCGCCATTTCCAACAACGTAGATGGAACTGGAGGGTATTATGCTGAGCAAAATAAGTCAATCAGAGAAAGACATGTATCATATGACCTCACTGATATGAGGAATTCTTCATCTCAGGAACAAACTGAGGGTTGCTGGAGTAGTGAGGGATGCGAGGGATGGGGTGGCTGGGTGATAGACACTGGGGAGCGTATGTGCTATGGTGAGAGCACTGTGAAGTGTGCAAGACTGTTGAATCACAGACCTGTACCTCTGAAACAAATAATACACTATATGTTAAAAAAAAAAAGAAGAAGATAGAAGGAGAGGAAAAATGAAGGGGGGTAATCGGAGGGGGAGACAAACCATGAGAAACTATGGACTCTTAAAAACAAACTGAGGGTTCTAGAGGGGAGGGGTTGGGGTGATGGGTTAGCCTGGTAATGGGTATTAAAGAGGGAAGGTTCTGCATGGAGCACCTGGTCTTATACGCAAGCAATGAATCATGGAACACTACATCAAAAACTAATGATGTAATGTATAGTGATTAACATAATAAAAAAATTTTTTTAAAAATAATTATATAGCTCTTATTCACAGAAAGTTCTCCCACTCCGCAGAATTTTTAGCAAGCTTTCACATAGCTCTTTTTGCCATCGGACATAACAGCATTTGCTGCCATCAATTAAGCAACTACTAAGTGCAAGCCTTTGAAATAGACATTTTATTACTTTCTTTTTGTTAACAATAACCCAATGAGGCACACATTCTTATGCGCATTTCCCAGATGGAGAAACTAAGGCTTAGTGTGTTTAGCTTCTTTCCCAAGATCACACATTCAGGACCCCTAGGGGCAAAGGAGATCCCTAAGGTCTCAAGCACTGACTTTTCCTGCTTACCCACTGAGTGTAGCAGGAGGGCCAGCAGCCCCCCTCATACCCCCTTTTCTTCCTTACTAACAACATAGATATTTAAAAATCTTTAACTTCACTGAAGTCCCTTTAGTAGAGGTGACCCTATATAACAGGTTCTGGCCAAAGGTAGAGGTCCTCGGAATGGAATTACTTCCCAGAAGAAAAGTATACCTGGAGAAAATCCTCAGAACCTACAGTGGCCCAGAGAATTTAGCTTCCACCTCATGACCGCAAGAACAAACTCCGCACTAAGGCTGCACAACTCGGAACACATCTGACTCCCTGAACTTCTTATTGCAGGAGATAAATTCAACCCCATTTCTTCAAACACTCTAAAAGTTTCCTACTATCTGTATCTGAAAGCTTTCCCTAACTAATTCACCAAGTAAGAATTTCATTGCCTGAAATAGTATAGTCCTTTTATCATAGGTCATAACTGTTATTTCCCAAATCAGAATTTTTTAAAATCCTGGAGCTGTGAGCCTAAGCTAACCTACTGAGCTCTGCTGATGACAGTAAACCCAGGAAGGACACATAAAAAATTTTAATAATTATCTATAGGAGGGAAGAAAAAAATGGGGTAAATAGTGACAAAGATGAGAGATTTCTCAAAAATTACCTTTTTACATTTTGATATTTTTAAACCATAAATATATAGTCTACCCAAACTATGTAAATAAATCAAAGAAGGATATATTAGCCTTATACCATTTCTGTCAAGAAATCAACAAAATAGGGGCGCCTGGGTGGCTCAGTCATTAAGCGTCTGCCTTCGGCTCAGGTCATGATCCCAGGGTCCTGGGATTGAGCCCCGCATCGGGCTCCCTTTTCGGCGGGAAGCCTGCTTCTCCCTCTCACACTCCCCCTGCTTGTGTTCCCTCTCTCGCTGTCTCTCTCTGTCAAATAAATAAATAAAACCTTTAAAAAAAAAAAAAGAAATCAACAAAACATTACCTTTCTTGGGTCTAGGGGATAATTCGAGGTGCTTTTCTGTAACAATCTTCTTTTCAGCTGTTAATGACTGCAGGAAGATGACAATAATAATAATAATGATAATATAGTAATTTATGTGAACAAGGGCTAAAACCAAAAATATTTTGTAAAATACTCAAAACCTTAAACTATACCCTCCTTAAAATATGCCTCTCTTTTATTTATATTTACCAATAAGTATTCCCAAAGCACATACTCCTCATACATATATAAATGTATTCTTATGTTCTACCAGAATCTAAACAGAGAACTAACCATTAAGAGTTTGTAACAGTATTCCATTTTGTACATATCTGTATTTCAAAATTAGCATACATACAAATATTAACCAGAATATCTTGTTGCCAAAAGATCCTGAGTATACAAGCATTTCATAAATATACTTCTTGTGAAGAGTAGGATGCTCAAAGATTTCATCTTCTAAGAAACCTCTCAGTAGTATCCTACATTTACAAAGAAGTACAAAGGTTGGGCCTGGCATAAAGAGGTGATTACTAACTTGCCACAATTACTAAGGGAATTCAAGGTTGAAAAAAGAAGACTGTACCGGGACGCCTAGTGGCTCAGCCAGTTAAGCGGCTGCCTTCGGCTCGTGTCAAGATCCTAAGGTCCTGGGATCCAGTCCCACATCCCCACATCAGGCTCCTTGCTTAGTGGGGAGCCTGCTTCTCCCCCTGCCTGCTACTCCCCCCGCTTGTGCTCACTCTCTCTCGCTCTCTGATTTAAAAAAAAAAAAAAAAGACGACTGTACCAATTACTGTGTCCTGAAATAAGGTAGGGAGTTCCAAAGAAATAAAATTACAGTGGCCTAAACACTCAGGAATCTAAGTATCCTTTGGCATTCAAGGAAAACAATTTTATAATTACTTTACCAGAGTCTCAGAAGTGTCCTGAAATCCTTCTCCACATCTGAGCCATGCTTCAGAGAGGGAAGCAGCTGCCCCCACTGTCCTGAGACCTGCTCTTCTGAACTTCAGTGGACTCCCTCTTGGAAAGGATGGGTATTCTATATCCCAATTTCTTTGTCTCTGTAGAGATGGTTTTTAAAGAAAAAAAAATGAAAAACAAAAATCAAATAAACTTCATTAAATATACATTAAGTTGACATTCCTGTGGAAACCCAGGAATGGCAATGGTGAAGGCATATGTTTTGAATGTCTCTGAATCCCCATGTAAAAAAAAAAGTAACAAGAAAGCACATAAACATGTACAATTAGAGAACAAATTCCAAAATACAAATAGGTAAGGACAAATATTCAACCCTCCAAAAGTCCTGCATATGATTCTATCTGAGAGCAACCCTGAGAGAAGTGAAGGAGCAAAGGAGGATCTGAGTACATAGACATGTGGTGTTCACTAGGAAGTGGAGCAGGCAAGCTGAGAATGAAATGGTACCTGAAACAGGATGAGGACAAGGGTTCCACCCAAGAAGATCCAAAGGAGTAGGAGCAGTCTAGGACATTTAGCACTGGTCAGCCAGGACTACCTTCTTGGACTGGGCCTCACACTGCAGAGAAATTGCTGGCAGTGGAATCTGCTCAGCAGCACAGGGATGGTAGAGACAAAGAAAAGAAAAGGTCCAGATGGAGTGGAGGAAGGGAACTGAGCCAGAAAATATCTAAATAACAAATAAACATGTGGCCATATTTTTGCAAATTACAAGAAAACAACAGAAATTATCAAAGCTATTTTGAATCCTGCCTTCTTCTAAAAATGCACAGAAACTATAACATAAAAATAGGCAATAGAAAGGGATCAAGGTTAAATCCAGTACAAAGTTATAATTAGAAAAAATGGAATGGAGCAGAATAACATTCCAACACACAAAGAAAGCATACTAAAGACATGTTGATAGAACAGAAAAAGTGTAACCTATTATTTCAATATAAGACAACATATTTAGATTACAAAAAGTCAGAAATGAAGTAACAAAACTTAAGCAGTAGAATAAAGTTAAAAAATCAGCTGAAGGAAAGAGCCCAGATGTCCATCCACAGATGAATGGATAAAGATGTGGTTTATATACATGATATACAATGTACATACAATGGAATGAATATATATATACACACACATATATATACACATACACACACACACACACATATCCATACAGTGGAATGTTACTCAGCCATCAAAAAGGATGAAATCTTGCCATTTACAACAACATGGACGGAGCCAGAGTATGTTATGCTAAGTGAAATAAGCCAGTCAGAAAGACAAATACCATGATTTCACTCATATGTGGAATTTAAGAAACAAAACAGATGAACATGGGGGGAAGAGAAAAAGAGAGAGATGCAAACCATAAAACAGACTCTTAACTACAGAGAAAAAAATGAGGGTTTCTAGAGGGGAGGTAAGTAGAGGAAAGGGTTAAATGGGTGATGGGGATTAAGGAGAATACTTGTGATGAATACTGGGGTTATTGTATGTAAGTGAGGAATCACTAAATTCTACTCCTGAAACTAATATTACACTGTATGCTAACTGGAATTTAAATAAAAACTTGAAACAAAAAATAAAATATTCTCTCAACATGGAAAAAAAATCAGCTCAGGAAAAAAAGACTAAACTGGAAGGAATCCAAAAGCAAGTAGCTATCACAGATAATCCTTAAAAAATAAGAAGGAAATTTTAAAGTTCACCTACCTCCAATGAAGAAAGTAAAAGTATTCAAGAGAAACAGAGTGATCAATCAAGTCTCTCTTGTGATCCAACACACAGATAATAGCAATCCCTGAAGAAGAAGAAAACCAAGATAATGGGACAGAACAAATATTAAAAACTGCAATTCCAGAAAAACCTTCCTGAAATCTTAAAAAAAAAACTGCATATTGAAGCACACCACATACCTGGTAATATCAACCCCAAAGCAATCAAAACCAAGATATATCCTAGAAAACAGATCTTTAAACAAATGCTTTGTACATCTAGGGAAAGGAATAAATGACTTACAAATGAATAAAAATTACCTTATCATAGGATGTTGACAGCAACTTTATGCCAGAAAAAAAAAAAACAGAAAAGTGTATTTAAGATACTCAAGGGAAGAAAATGTGAGTGAAGGAGTTTTATCCAGCAACAGTGATAACACTGATTTATTTTCTCCAAATGTTTTTGTATAAGTTTTGCTTTTTTTTTTTTACAAATGTCTACAACATGCATTCATTTCATAAGATTTTAAATTTGCATTTTATTTAAGGAAAATCTTTTAGATTTGTATCACAAATCAAATTAAGGTCAACTACTATAAGTTGATCACCTGAATAATACAAAAAAACCCCTCATCAACATCATTGTGGTTAAAAAAGAAATGAATTAAGATTAAAATACACCAGTAAAACGTCCATAACTAGAACAGAGGGAACAAATCCAAAAAACAAATTCAGCCATAACATAGATGGTATTTTAATATGTAAGAGCCCTAAGCATATTCCTCTTTATGTAGAAATTCCTATGGCAGGGCAGGACTACAAAAGGAAGCATCTATCCTCAAGAGGGTATTTACCCTCCACTAGTGGCAGTTTCCCCTGACAGCTCTGAAGAAGCTCGCTTTGTTAACTAGAACAGTAAATAAAGAGGAAGATAACATTTGGTCTCTTTTGAGCCAAATTTTTTTTTTTTTAACTCCAGAATACTCTTTAATGCATTAAATCAGCCCGCGTCAGCTCTGTAAACTAATGGGTGACATGGGGGAATAGGACAGGGAAGTACAAGATGAGCCTGAAATATCCTGAACCAGACAGTAAGAAAGCACTCAAGGAATGAGAACATGTCATAAGGACACATGAGCCTGCGTGAATGGCCTCTCACTGGCCAAATGTGGAACATTCCTGCACCAAATAAATAATGACAGTAAAGGATTATAACCTATTGAATAAAATAGGCATATGAGTCTACATTGATATAAACAGTGGATTTAGAAAATCATCAATGAAAGCTGAAACTAGTAGGTGACAGTTTAATGATGCAGAGGATATTTACATGCTCATGAAGCATCTCCCCACAAATTACTTATTAATTCCAAAGGGAAAAACAGTAACTTTAAAGTGGGGAAACCTGCCAGACACCACTTTAATCAAGTAACCAGCATCAAGTGCCTCTTGATTGGAGGCACTGAAAAGAACACAAGATTTCTGTGGTATTCCTACCAGAGAGAAATAACCTAAATCTAAACTGGGGAAAATATCAGACAAGACCACAATAACTGGACTGTACACCTCAGCAATGACAAGGTCAAGAAATACAAAGAAAGTCTGAAGAACTGTTTCAGATTAACAAAAGATTAAAGAGGCATGGAAAGGAAATGAAATGTATGATCCTAGATTGGATCTTGGACCAAAGGAAAAAAGGTCATTATTAGGCAATTGATAAAATTTGAATATGAACTGTTGACTAGATAATAATATTGTATCAGTTTTTAATTTCTTATTTTTGTAATTATACTATGCTTGTGTAAGAGAATATCCTTATTCTGGAAATAAATATTTAGGGGTAGAGGTACAGAAAAAAAATTGATACACACATGCATGGGGAGAGAAAGAGGGAGAGGAGGGGGAGAAAGAGGAAAAGAAAGAGAGAGAGGCAAAAAATAATAAACTAGTGAAATGGACTAAAGGGTTATATTAGTTTCCTAGGATTGCTGTAACAAATGACCACAAACTCAGTGGCTTAAAACAACATAATTATTCTCACAATTCTGGAGCCAAGAAGTCCAAAATGAAGGTGTTAGCCCCTCTGGAGGCTCCAGGGAAGAATCTTTCCTGGCCTCTTTCTCCCAGCAATCCTTGCCTTCATTGGATTGTGGCTGCATCATTCCCATCTCTGCCTCTGTCATCTTGTGGCCTTCTCTCACGTGTCTCCCTGTGTATCTCCTCTTCTCACAAGTCACTGGGATTTAGGGCTCACCCTAATGCAGTAGAACTTCATCTTAACTAATTACATCTGCAAAGGTCCTATCTCCAAATAAGTCTACCTTCTGGAGTTCCAGGTGGACAGGAGTTTGTAGAGGACACTATTTAACCTATTTACAGTTCCACCATAAGAAACTTCATTACACTATTCTTCCAACTTTTCTGTAAATTTGAAATTCTGTCAAAATAAAAGTTACCAAAAAAAAAAAAAAAACAAACCCACTAAATAACTACATAAGCCCAGGATGATCCCAGCAAGAAGAGAAATATAGTCAATTTTCATTATTCATAGTAGTTATCATTCAATAAAGTCACCACAAACAATGAATAGCAAATACTGAACCACTATTTCTAGGGGAAATACAGGATTGATTCCTGTCAGTATACAACCTTATTTTATGTGTATTTCTGCTTAAAAACACCTTATTTAATATATATAGTTGATTCTTTAACATTGAACTCATGGCCAACAGCACTACAACTCATACCTGAACAAAGCTGATCTAACATGAATTTTCTCTGTAAGGCACATCACAGTTGTTCTGCACTGAGGGACACTAGACAGCACCTAAGAACTACGCTTGGGGGCCATTTTACACAGTGAAATCACACAAAGCACAAAACTGTGAAAAACATGGCATTAAGTAGACCAAGAAAGGACACACTTATTTACAGTGTAAAGAGCTGGAACAAGCAGGCAGAATGGGCCCTTGTTCGACCTCAGCTGAGAACTTACACGTCAAGCGACTCAAATTTTTCTCTGCTCTACACATGTCCACAAATTACTGTAAAAGCACCGCAAGCATTGATTTGGAGATTACAAATAAATTTGGGCAAAGAGGGGAATTTGTTAATACAGAATCTGAATAATGAAGATCGACTATACTTTGAATAGAACTTTAAAAGGAAGCAATTAAAGTGGTTAAAACACAAAAGTGTTTCATTGCTTCATTGTTTTACTATCCAGCCCCTCAGAAACCACTTTTCCTTCTTGTTGCTGCTCTGCTCAATTTTTCATTTCTTTAGATACACCATGCTTATGAATTTTATTTATTCATTTTGAAACTTTACTCCCTAAAAAAGTAAATGCATGCCACCATACATCTTTGGGCTACTCCCCCTGGAAAGTTTCTAAATAGTATTTGTTTGTGGTATCATTTTAAAAATTTGGGGAACAAATAAGATATCTAACTGAATGCAAAGGGGAGTTTTCTTGAGTATCTGAATAAATCCCAACGGCTCAAGCCATATACTTGAAGAATGTAAATGCTTTTGCACCCAGGAATTTACATACATTCAGAAGAGTGACTCAGGGACGCTCAAGTCTGAGGAACAGATAGAAAGTTTTAACCAAGCTAGCAAGCACTGTGAGGCTCAGAGCTCATTCTATCAAATATTTGCCCATTTGTTTCTTCAGAGGTCTTTCCTTCCCTCAGGTAACAGAGCATTTCTCAGGCCTGTCACTCACTGCTCTGGTTACATTTGACTGGTCCTTTGCTTCTCTAGATTTCATCCACACTCAGATTCTTTAGGGACTAGAACCCTCTAATTAATATAAATGACAGAAATATGATGTTCTTATCTTCAGTCAACATTTATTGAGTGCCCAGTGCATGCAGACACTCTGCTAGGCCTCAGGGATACAAGATGAGCAAGAAAGACCCTGCTCTCCAGTACCTCAGGCTGTGGTGAGAGAAACTCTCCCACAAATCTGATGACATGAAAGCCTGAGCCCAAGTTCAGATACTGGCTAGCCTGGCCTTCAACGTTACTCTTCATCCATCCCCTCCACTCCCCCAATCAATCTGTTCTCCCCCTTCACACACTCAACAGAGCCTGCACATTTCCACCACCATAACTGCATCCATGGCACTCTTTGCTGGAAATCACCTCTCCACTCCCTTCAGTCTCTCCAACTCTGTCACAGATCAATGCTCTTCTCGTCCATGAAATATCCCCCAATACCTCCACATACATACCTCCTCCTGTGAAGCCATCACATCTCCAGTATATTCTACTCCTTCCATTAGAACAATAGGAGACATGTGCCTGATCATCTCATCACCTCAGTGCACAGTGCTCCCCTCACAGAGGTACTCATTAAAATGACTGCTAAATGAATATGTAAATTATTTATCATACTAATCATCACTGCATCACAGATGCTAATGATATCTAAAGTAAATCAGACAGTAGGCGTAAGCTTAAGGGGAAATTCAGTATACTACATTTCCATTTTATCCATCGAATGTAACAATACCTCTACCCCACAGATCCCTTTACACTGTTAGTAATCATTGTATATGTCTCTCTCCAGTGTTTACTCAGCCATAGAGGAGGCACTTACAATGCAGCTTCATTGGCCTTCTCACCCAGCCATCTTTTTTTTTTTTTTTTTTTTTTTGAGGCTACTGGGAAAAGATTCTCTTCTTCCCAACTTGGTCAAGGATGTGACCCCAAAGCAGCCAGCAGCCTTGTCCTATACCATATGAAGAAACCTGAGAAAGTGAGAAGAGGTACAAGTTGTGCTCCAGGTTATAGGCCAAGCATTTGAGCAATTCAGGTGCCCAGGGGCTGTGAGCTGCAAGTCTACCCATCAATCTTTTGTACCTTTGTCCAGTTTAAGTTAGGCTTCAATTACTAGCTACTGAGCTAAACTATAGCACTCAGTTTATGTTTCTCCCAAACTGAAGTGATTCACTGAGCATTCTGAAGGTATACAGCTAAAAAGTTTTCCCCCTTCAATGACCTTAGGTTCTAAGAATATGCATTAGAGTGGAGGCCAAGATTGGATTGATGGACTCAAAAATAAATGAGTAAGAGAATGTTTCCTGGTGAAAGCTGGTTTTGTCTCACATGAGGGAAAGAATGTACTTTGGTGATGGCTATACACAGGTCCTGGATTTTCCAGGATAGTCCTAGTTCCAAATATCCTGATTTATTACCCTCCCAGAGCACAGAAACATCAAGGCAATTTCACAAGCAGCACACAAGTCCTTATAGACCACGTGTTCAGGTTTTGCTGTCAGAATGCTGTCAATGACCTGTGCTACTTGTTGGCCGCATTAACAATGGGCCAGGTTATCTTCTCAAGACATGTTTCTGCATCTGTAAAATGGAGATAACATACTTACCTCAAGACCATTATGAAGATTAAATTGGTACTAATAACAATCCTATGTAATAATAGTACTATAGACCACAATTACAGAAGATAGAAGAATAGTTAATATTCACAAGTTAAAATGGGAATGTGCTTTAGACGTTTTTAATAAAGATGCTTTATTTTCACATGCTGTGATTCACAAAAATATTGCTTTAATCTAATGACTTACTTCAATATCTCAAACCCTAAAAGAAAAGAAAAAGAAACTTCCTGCTTAGAACTCCGTGGCCTCTCCAAGTTTAAGGAACAGAAAGGAATTAAATGAAAAACTCAGTGGAATAGGCCAGTCTATTTCTAGAGTCAAAGTCACTATTCCATAAGCTATAGCCCTGTGACTAGTACACTTGCCTTATTTTTCTCCTAGGCTGGTCAGGCAAGTGAATTAAGAAAATAAAAGTATTAGAACAAACCTGAGGAGAAAAAAATCTATAAGTAAAATGAATTTTCATAAGGCACAATGAAATTTTTGAAAACTGCCTGTAAGGTTCATGATAACTTTGTCCAAATATTGTTTTCTGCCAGGCTGCCTTTTCAATATCTTCAGCCTGACAAGATGGGCCCCTCAAAACTTGGCTCAAGAATTACCTTCTTCATGAACCTTCAGGAACCTTATACCCCTCAGTGATCCTCCTTCAAACTATTCCTTTGGGAATTAGTTACATACTACTTCCTATAGCACTTCCATTGTTACTACACAGAATGTTATTTTCATGTTTGTCTTCAATCCATCTAAATCCAGGACTTCACTTATAATTTATGTTCTATATGTGACAAGTTCTAAAAGAACTAGCTTCTAGAACTTGCTGGTTTATCCATTATTTGCTGAATATATACTTGCAATACATGTTAAATACGTCTAGAGGCTACCTAAATCATTGCTCCATTTAAGACGTCCATGTCTATACTAAAGTTTTGATTATCTTTTCCGCTCATAGAAGACTTACAGGAAAGAACCCATAACCATTCCAAATGGTTTTTAAATGTTCAGTCAAAAAAGCCTTGAATCATGTACCAGCTTCAATTCATTTCTTCTTCTGTCATCAGAGAAAATAAAGCAAACAGCTGGTTGCCATATTTTGTATAGCCTTCATATACTTTCAAATTAAAGATTACTATGGCCTAAGTTGTAAATGCCTGAAATATGCCAATTATGCTTAGAGTCACACTAAAATAACTGCCTGCTTTTGGTATCTTAAAACACCAAAACTAATCAAACAACCCAGACTTATTTACCATAGGTATTCTAGAAGACTTTGAAGCTAGAACCCTAACATCTGGCAATCTGGTCCTCTTGTCTTCATTCGTCTAAACAATCTGGAACTCCCTAATATAACGATGTTGGGAATATGGTGATATGTTTTATTTCAACATTTAAAAAGAAATGCAGAATTATTTTCCACTCACTCTGTATACCAGATCAGAATACCATTTGTCTGAAACTTTTTTTTCTGAAGTGGAAAATTCCTATGCTAGAAACCAATTTCCCATGCCAAGCTATCTACAACACCATCCCCTCCCTCCCCTACCCCCCACACACTTGATATGACTTTATCCAAGCATTTTTTAAGATTTTATTTATTTGAGAGAGAGACAGAAAGAGAGAGAGAGAGAGTGGGGTAGGGGTATAGGGAGAGGGAGAAGCAGACTCTCCTGCTGAGCAGGGAACCTGACGTGGGGCTCGATGCCAGGACCCTGGGATTATGAACTGAGCCGAAGGCAGATGCTTAATGGACTAAGCCACCAAGGCACCCCTAATCCAAGGATTTAAAGACAAAAATAATGACAACTGCTAATGTATCACAGTCTGGGTCCAGTTTTATTTTATCAATCACTCCCCACTCAAAAGCAATTGATGGATTTCCTGCTTCCTCACTGTTAGCAAGTTGAGGCACAATAACCTATACACTCAGACTGTGATAGATTTAGTCTATTACAAAGGTAAGATATCATCAAGATCCCTGAAAAGGCTCTAAATTCAAGTCTCTGTCCCTTATTCCCTCAAAGTCCTCTAACGGAATCTCTGCCGTATGGTTCAATACTAACCCTCCTACTTTGAAAACAGGAAGTCTGAATAAAATACAACAGACTTTAACTTAAGAGCAATCACTTAAAAAGGTGTTAAGCCAGTCTTTCAATTAAGTCTCTTACCTAATTTAAAGCACCTCACACATACTTCTGTAATCACATACTGCTAAGCTAAACAAGCTCCAATGAAAACAGGCACAATTATTTAGCTAGACTGAATGTTTGTATCCCCCCAATAATTTATATGTTGAAACCTAACCCCTACTGTGATAGTGTTTGAAGGTTAAGGACTTTGGGAGGTGATTAGGTGATGAGAATGGAGCCCTCATGAATGGGATTAATACCCTTAATAAACAGGACCCAGAGAGATCCCTTCTTCTGTTTCTTCTACTATGTGTGGCTGCCTAAGAACTCAGAAGCAGGCCTTCACCAGACACTGAATGTGCCATTGCCTTCATCCTGAACTTCCCAGCCTCCAGAACTGTAACAAATGTGTTGTTTATAAACCACTCAGCCTATGGTATTTTGTTACAAGCAGCCCAAATAGACTAGGACAATTTAGTAGGTGCCAGACACTATAGCAAATGTGTCATGTATATTACCTCATAAAGATTCTAGATAACATAGTATACTGAAATGAATAGTACCAATCCTATGTTATAGATAAAACTAAGTGTTGAAGAGATTATCTAAGATCATACATCTATAAATGGCAGAGCCAGGATAAAAATCTAGGCTAGTCTAAGCCCAAGGACCATAGTCTCAATAGGGCCACATTTTTCTGCAAATGAGAAAAGATCCTCCTACTCAAGTCACTATACTTCAATCTACCGAAAAATTGTCATAATATATTGATTAGGAAATACACTTTATTACCATCTACTGGAAGAGTATCATAATAAATACACATTTTTCAGGACTTAATTATGAATGGGGCCTCTGAGGGCACTGCAGGTCTCAACCTGCACAACTAAATACAGCCGTTCTGGTGGTTAAAAGCAAATGGAATTTCAATATATTTTTATTATTATTGAAAACTAAATTCAACAAACTGGGCTTTATAATAGTTCAAGTACAAAAGACACAGATATATATCATGAACCCTGCCCTCAAAAAATAAATATGATCAATGGGTATGTTATAAAACACAGTAACATGGAATGAGAGTAATATCAAAGTTAGTAAAAGGCAGTATGAAGAATGGAAAGATTAATTCTAAAAATCATTTTTTTAACTTCTCTCATTCAAGCCTTACAGTAACTCTATGAGTTAAATAGGACAGGAATCACATACTTCAAAATGGGGACATTGAATGTGCATTAGTGAGACACATTTGTGAATTAAAAAAGAGGATTTCTGTTGTTAAAATGTGGGCTCTCAAAGTGTGAAAAGAAAGACAACCATGAGTAATGCACTTCTTAGGAAAAAACTGAGAAGACAAATGTATAATAAAGAATTTAACCTTACTAAAAATGAGGTCTGGCCTTTGTTGTTGGCTTCTGGGAAATAATCCCTAAATCCTTGAAATATCATGGCTGAGAGGGTATCTTTCTTTGCCTGATGACCTCAGTTACACTGGATGGTCTAACAGTGTGATTTAGGGTGGGGGCTAGCCATAACCTATAGTGTTAGCATAGGGACTGGTGACACCAGAAAGACAATGTGATTTAGAATGGGGGCTCTGGGTCACACACGGAAGAAGTAGAAATGGAAGACAGAGATCAGCTATGTGGGCAATCAATCATGCCCACAAAATGTTGTCTTAGTCTGTTCAGGCTGCTCTAACAAAATACCATAAACCAGATGCCTTATAAACAACAAACACTTACTTCTCATAATTCTGGAGGACAGAAAGTCCAAGATCAAGGCATCAGCAGATTCAGTGTCAGGTGCTGGTGATACCTAATGAAGGCTCACTTCATAAATGATGCTATCTTCTGACTACAACCTTAGAAGGCAGAAGGGATTAGGGATGTCTCTGGAATCTCTTTGATAAGGGCACTAATCCCATTCATGAGCTCCACCATCATAACCTAATCACTTCCGAAAGGGCTCATGTCCAAACACTAGAATATTGGGGATGAGGTTTCAACAATAAATGGGGTGGGACACAAATATGCACTCTACATCAAAGGCCCCAATAAAAACTCTGAACACCAAGGCTCAGGTGAACTTCCTTGATATTATCACACTATACATACCAGAAAATTAACCATTCTGACTCCAGAGAAAACAAGAGAAGCTCCGTGTCTGAGACCTTTACTGGATTCTGCCCTATGTGCTTCTTTCCTTGGCTGATTTTAATCTCTATCCTTTCTTTATAATAAACTGTAACCACAGGTATAATAGCTCCCAGCAAATTCTGTGAGTCTTTTTAGTGAATTATTAAGCTTGAGGTTGGCTTTGGGGACTCTGGGAGCCTGAAGTTGGTGTCAGAGGTGACAGTGATCTTACGTGGGGCAACTGGCTAAAATTCTAACTCCTCACAAGAGAGACAGTAAGCTAGATAAGAGGAGGTGTACTTCACAGATCAAAAGAGAAGCCACAAATGAGATTAATGAAGAAGAGGAGTGAGAAGAATGACTAATTAGTCATTAGGTAAATTAGGTAAAATAAAGTTTAGATTTAAGAATGATTTTTTGGGGATGCCTGGGTGGTTCAGTAGGTTAAAGGTCATGATTTCAGCGTTCTGGGATCGAGTCCCCAGTCTGGCTCCTTTCTCAGTGGGGAGCCTGCTTCTCCCTCTGCCTGCAGCTCCCCACTTGCGTGTGCTTGCTCTCTCTCTCTCTCTGACAAATAAATAAATAAAATCTTAAAAAAAAAAAAAAAAAGAAAGAATTTTCTTCTTTTAAATATTAGGAAGTAACCTAGAATATACATCTAAACCTGAGGAGCTATGTTTGAAAAAACAGCCAGAGGGTAAAAAAGGGAATGTTAAGAAGTCTAACAAAACTGCAAAAGAAATCAGAGTTGAACTGGAAAAACAAATAGCACTCTCCAGGTACCAAAAAAAGGGAGAAGAAAACAAAAATATATTGGAATTTGTAATATGCACATGTGAGCATACCCATACAAACACAACATATAACCCTGAAGCAGGTTTTGGCACTCTGACCACTTAGTGGACTGTAACAGTATTAATACCACTAAAGAAACAAAACAAGTGAAATGCTAAGATGACTTGAGGCCACTGTCTTCAAGGAGTTCCTAAATCCTTGAGAGATAGCAGCAAAAGTGATCAGCCATAAAGCAAATTAAGTCCCTGCTATCCTATAACAAAAAGAAATAGTATTCCATGTTTTTACTATCCTACTATGCTAGGGTAGAATTGAAAGAGCCCAGTATAAACAAAGAGAAGTGAAAGTCTGAGACAAAGGTCTTATCTATTGCATACTGGAACAAATTACTTAACACCTGAACAACTGACTGGCTATTATACTCGACACCTTTTTAAGGATATCTTCCATCACAGATTTTATAATTCTAAGAATGAGTGCCTGGTAAATAGCTATTAAACAAAGATGTTCAATGAATGAAATATCTGAATCTCCATATCCTCATATGTAAAATGCAGGCTTTTAACAGCATGACCTCAAACATTCCATCAAGCACTAAAATTCCATAATTCAAGTGACCATGACCTCAAAGTCAAAGGGCCCCAACTTATCCAACCTTGCTAACACCAATATAAACAAATATTTGCTTCATCATCTGGCCCTGAAATTTACAAATTGTACTCTTATAACAAAAAAGATGAACTCTGGAACCTAGTTGAAAACTTATAACAGGGAGAGCCTTGGTGAAGAAAGCAGCTACTACTTTGCAGTAAAAGAACACCATGGCATTTTAAATTGCACACCTACCACCCCTTGCACACTAGGTCAGCAGGGGTCATGAAGACAGCAGCTCACACTCCTGGTACACGTTACTAGTACCAGGGAAATAATATGGACTTTATTGTAAAATAATTGTGCTTGTGTGTTTCGACCTGTCTTGTGGCTCCCTATGGACCAAAGCAAGGGTTTTGGTTTCCCTTTATTCCATACAGCTTGGAGCATCTCCCAGGCAGGGGCAGCTTCCTGTGTAGTGTTTGCCAAAAGGACTTAAAGAAACAATTACTGGCCACAGTAATCTAGGGCAAGAGATAAGAGAGGGACAAGAGTCAGACAGAATGAAATGCCTGAAAAAGGACAGGTTGTGAAAGGAGATACAAGGATGAAAAATGCTATTAAAAGCTCTTGGGGTGTACACAATAGCCAAAATATGGGAAAAAACCCAGATGGAAAACTGGATAAAGACAATCTGGGGTGTGTGTGTGTGTGTGTGTGTGTGTGTGCGTGCACGCCCACGCATGCAGAATATTACTCAGCCATCAAAAAGAATGAAATTTTTGCGATTTGCAACAATGTATATGGAACTAGAGGGTATTATGCTAAGTAAAATAAGTCAGTCAGAGAAAGACAAATACCATATGATTTCACACATATGTGGAACTTAAGAAACAAAACAGACAAACACAGGGGAAAGGAAGGGAAAATAAAATAAAATGAAAACAGAGAGGGAGGCAAACCATAGGAGACTCTTAACTATAGGAAACAAAAGGAGGGTTGCTGGAGGGGAGGTTGGTGGGGGGGGGATGGGTAATTGGGTGATGGACATCAAGGAGAGCACTTGAAGTAATGAGCAATAGCTGTTGTATGCAACTGATGAATCACTAAATTCTACGCCTGAAACTAATACTACAGTATATATTAGTTAAGTTGAATTTAATTTTTTTAAAAAAAGCTCTCTGGTATACAAAGTAATCAAGAAAGCTACAGGCATCCCCAGCATGCTTAGAAAAGGCTTGAAAACACCCTAAACCTTTATTTCTAGTTGACAATCAGGTTCCATGCAAGCAGAAGGTGAAGGTTAACGCACAATCATAAATAGCCTGGCTACATGCTGAAGGAATGCCCCAACACAGAGCCAATCTGCAAACCTAGAGAATTTTTTTTCCTGTTTCTTTTCATTTGAGGAAATTGTCAAAACACTAGTTTACAAAGGACCACAGACTTCAGTGGTAACATAAAACTTCAAGTTATAGTTTGGAAAAATCAATAAACAACAACCCATAAGCAGCAACAACAAACTTGTAGAAGGGGAGAATCTGATTTGCAGAAGAGTCACGTTATAATCATGACCAGTTTTAAACAAAATTTAAACAAGCATGTGAAGAAGCAAGAAAGTATAATATACACTGGGAAGTACAGACACTGACTGAAAGAGACAAAGACATTTAACTGCTTTAACTATACTTACTCAAAGAGGTATAGGAAACACAAGCCACAAAAAAAAAAAAAAAAAAACCTAAAGAAAACTAAGAAGAGGCAATATCAATGTAAAAAATAAATAATGCCAATAAAGAGATATAAATTATAAAAATGAACCAAATAGAAATTCTAAGACTAAAAAATATAACTGAAACAAAAATTCACTAGAAGGCTTCAACAGCAGATTTGAACAAGAAAGAAACAGTGAATTTGGAGACAGATCAACTGAGCTTATCCAGTCTGACAAGGAAAAAAAAAAAATGAACAGAATGTGACAGACCAGTATGTCACCATCAAGGATAACAATATAACACATAATGGGCATCCCAAAAAGAGAGAGAGAGAGAGAAAAGGACAGAAGAACACCTGAAGAATAAAAATGGTTAAAAATTTCTCAAGCGTGACGGAAGACATAAATGGACACATTCATGAAGCCCAACAAATTCTAAGAAGGACAAACTCAAAAAGATTCACATTAAGATACAGTACAAACTACTGAGAGTCTAAAACAAAGAGTGAGTTTTGAAAGCAGCAAGAGAAAATGAATTTGTCACATAAAAAAGGTCTTTAATACAATTAATGGCAGATTTATCATCAGAACCCAGGGAGGTCATAAGGGAGAGGGATGACATCTTTAAAGTACCGAAAGGAAAATATGTCAAGGAATAATTCTATACCCAGCAAAACTAGCATTCAAAAATGAAGCAGAAATTGAGACATTCGCAGATGAACAAATGTCATGGGAATACATAACTAGCAAACTGTCCTACAAGAGATATTGAAGGGAGTTAAGGCTGAAATAAAAGAACATTAGACAGTAACATGAAGGTATACACACAAAATGAACACTGATAAATACAGAAACATAGGTAAACATACAACAGTAATATTGCATGTTTTTGGTTTTTAACTTTTTCCCCCATATGATTTTAGAAATAAAGGCATAAAACAATAACTACAAGTTAATATCAATGGGCACACAATGCAGAAAGATGTCATTTGTGAAACTAATATAAAGGGAGGCCTTAGAGCTATACTGGGGAAGAATTTTTGCTATTCCACCTAAGTTGGCATTAATCCAAACTGGACTGTTATGAATTGCAGACGTCACTTATAAGCTGAAGAACAACTAAAGAAAAAAGAAATTATTAAAAAAAATTATTAAAAAAAGGAAACAAAAAGGGAATCAAAATAGTACACTACCAAAAAACAATCTTCACAAAAAAAATGTTCACAGCAGCAGTAATGGAGCAACTGAAAAATAAAAAAGGTATGACAGATACAGAAAAAATATAAAAATGGCAGAAATCTTTCATTCTCAACAATAAATTTAAAAGTAAAGGAATTAGGGCGCCTGGGTGGCTCAGTCGTTAAGCGTCTGCCTTCGGCTCAGGTCATAATCTCAGGGTCCTGGGATCGAGCCCCACATCGGGCTCTCTGCTCCGCGGGAAGCCTGCTTCTCCCTCTCCCACTCCCCGGCTTGTGTTCCCTCTCTCGCTGTGGGTCTCTCTCTGTCAAATAAATAAAATCTTTAAAAAAAAAAAAAAAGTAAAGGAATTAATCTCTCCAATTAGGAGGCAGAGATCGGCAGAACATATTAAAAGAGCTCAATACAACTTTATGCTATCTATAAGAGATTCTTTTTAGGTGCGAAAACACACATAGGTTGAATATAAAAGGATGGAAAAATACAATCCATGCCAGTAATAAACAAATGAGTGGCAGTGTGGCTCTATTTATATGAGACAAAAATAGACTTTAAGATAAAATTGTTAGAAAAGACAAGGTACATTTTATGTTGATAAAAGGGCCAATCCATCAAGAAGATACAACAATTACAAAAGTATACACACCTAACAACATAGAATACATGAATCAAAAACTGACAGAGTTTAAGGAAGAAATAGGCAGCTTTCAAAAAACTTGGAGATTTTAACATCCCACTTTCAATAGAACAACTAGACAAAAATAATGGATTTGAATGGAAGAGTTTGAATATATGATGAACTAAAACCTTTTTCTTTTAAGATTCTATTTTTAAGTAATCTCTACACCCAACGTAGGGCTCAAACTCATAACCCTGAGATCAAGACTCACATGCTCTACCAACTGAGCCAGCCAGGCAGCGCATCCCCCCCACAACTAGACTTTATACACATATATAGAATATTCTACCCTACAAGAGCAGAATACAAATTTTTCTCAATTGCACCTGGAACATTCTCTAAGATAAATTTATGGAAGTCACAAAAATAAGCCTCAATTAGGGGGCGCCTGGGTGGCTCAGTCGTTAAGCATCTGCCTTCGGCTCAGGTCATGATCCCAGGGTCCTGGGATCGAGCCCCGCATCGGGCTCCCTGCTTGGCGGGAAGCCTGCTTCTCCCTCTCTCACCCCCCCTGCTTGTGTTCCTGCTGTTGCTATCTCTCTAATAAATAAATAAAATCTTAAAAAAAATAATAATAAAAAAATAAGCCTCAATTAATTTTAAAAAAGTGAAATCATACAAAATACCTCCTTCAGCGAAAATGAAATAAAACTAAAAATTAAAAAAAGGGAAAATGGAAAACTAACAAATATGTAGAAAATTAAAAAAAAAAAACTTAAGAAATCAGTGGATCAAAGAACTAGAGGAGGATGGGAGCAAGATGGTGGAGGAGTAGGAGACCTGGATTTCGTCAAGTCCCAGGAATTCAGCTGGATAGGGATCAAACAATTCTGAACACCTTCGAGCTCAACAGGAGATCGAAGAAAGGAACAGCAACAACTCTTTGAACAGAAAAGCGACCACTTTCTGGAAGGTAGGACGTGCGGAGAAGTGAATCCTAAGCGATATTCCGGAGGATAGATGGCAGGGGAGGGGGCCTCCGTTGGCCACTACTGGCAAGTGATAGAGTCGCGTAGCACAAAATCGGAACTTTTAGAAGTCAGCTCCAATGAGGGACGTTGCTCCAATGGCTAAGTGGGAGGTGGAACCCTCGCTGGGACAGTGTGGTCTCAGGACCCTTGGGGTCACAGAACGCCTGGGGGTGCCTGAGTGTGGCAGAGATCCCGGGTATCGGAGCAGGGAAGTCGGCTGCAGAGACAGAGCCGAGGCGCGGGCTCTCAGCTTGGGGTTGCCATAAACCGTGATCCCCAGTACAGTCGGGCCACTACTCCTCCAGCAGGGACCCAAAAAGCGGTAGATCCAAGGAGACTTCCCCTTCGTCCCCCGGGAGGAGCGGTGTGGGAGCGCACCGCAGGGATCTGCTGGGTTTGGAGACTCCACACCGAGTCAGGTGCCAGAGATAGAAATGCTCGGTCACAGGCCGGGTGAGCACTGAGTGTGGCCGGACACCCGGGAGACGGGAGTGATTGACTGCTTTTCTCTGGGGTCTCACTGAGGAGTGGGGCCCCGAGTTCTCGGCTCCTCTGGAAGGAGACTGGGAGGACACCATTTTCACTCTCATCCTCCAAAACTATACGGAAAGCTCACAGGGAACAAAAGCTACTGAGAACAAACCCGAGCAGATTACTTAGCCGGAGCAGATTACTTAGCCCAGATCCAGCAAGGGTGGGGCAACTACACCTCTGGCAAAAACATTTGGGAACCATGGCAACAGGCCCCTCCCCCCAAGATCAGCAAGAACAGCCAGTCAAGACCAACTATACCGATCAATGAGAACGGAAGAACTCCAGCGCTAGGGGAATACTGAACATAGAATTCATGGCTTTTTTCCAATGATTTTTTAGTCTTTCAAAGTTAATTTTTTTTAAACTGTCTTTTTTTTTTTTTTAATTTTTCTTTTTCCCTTTTTCAAACAACATCTGATCAATCCCCTTTTTAAAAAATATTTTTAATATTTCATTTTTAAGGTCATGTTCTATCACTTCATAGTAGTTAACCTTATTTTTGGTGTATATATTTAAGTTGGTCCCTCTTTAAAATTTTGGATACAGTTTCTTCTAACAGATCAAAAAATACCCTAAATCTCTAGTGTATGGCTTTGTTCAGTCTAGTGCCTGATCACATTCTCCCCCATTTCTTTTTTTTTTTTAATCCTCTTCTTTCTTTTTTCAAACAACTTCTTATCAATTCCTTTTATAAAATTTTTTATAATTTCCATCTTTACAGTCATATTCCATCCCTTCATCATATCAACCCTTATTTTTGTACATATATAAGTTTTTCTTTCTTTAAAATTTTGGGAGGCACTTTCTTCTAACAGACCAAAATACACCCAAAACTAGTGTGTGGCACAGATCCATGAGCAGCCTCATCATATTTGATCATATTCTGTTTTTTTGTTTTGTTTTGGTTTTGGTTTTTCTGTGTGTTTGTTTTTCTTTTTGCTTTCTTTCCCTTTCATTTCCCCTGGTTTCAAGTCTTTTCTGATTTGTTTAGTGTATATCTTCTGGGGACATTGTTACCCTGTTAGCATATTGTTCCCTCATTCATCTATTCTCCTCTGGACAAAACGACAAGACAGAAAAAAACACCTCAACAAAAAGAACAAGAGGCAGACCGACTGCCAGGGACCTAATCAATACGGACATTACTACGATGTCGGAACTAGAGTTCAGAATGATGATTTTAAAGATACTAGCTGGGCTTGAAAAAAGCATGGAAGTTATTAGAGAAACCCTTTCTGGAGAAATAAATGAACTAAAATCTAACCAAGTTGAAATCAAAAAGGCTATGAATGAGGTGTAATCAAAAATGGAGGCTCTAACTGCTAGGATAAATGAGGCAGAAGAGAGAATCAGTGATAGAGAAGACCAAATGATGGAAAATAAAGAAGCTGAGAAAAAGAGAGAGTAACAACTACTGGATCACGAGGGCAGAATTCGAGAGATAAGTGATACCATAAGATGAAACAACATTAGAATAATTGGGATCCAGGAAGAAGAAGAAAGAGAGAGAGGGGCGGAAGGTATATTGGAACAAATTATAGCAGAGAACTTCCCTAATTTGGGGAAGGAAACAGGCATCAAAATCCAGGAGGCACAGAGAACCCCTCTCAAAATCAATAAAAATAGGTCAACACCCTGACATCTAAGAGTAAAACTTACGAGTCTCATAGACAAAGAGAAAGTCCTGAAAGCAGCTCGGGAGAAGAGATATGTAACCTACAATGGTAGAAATATTAGATTGGCAGCAGACCTATCCACAGAGACCTGGCAGGCCAGAGAGGACTGGCATGATATATTCAGAGCACTAAATGAGAAAAATAGGCAGCCAAGAATACTATATCCAGCTAGGCTGTCATTGAAAATTAAAGGACAGATAAAAAGCTTCCAGGACAAACAAAAACTAAAGGAATTTGCAAACACAAAACCAGCCCTACAAGAAATCTTG
Source organism: Neomonachus schauinslandi (assembly GCF_002201575.2). Lineage (NCBI taxonomy): Eukaryota > Metazoa > Chordata > Mammalia > Carnivora > Phocidae > Neomonachus > Neomonachus schauinslandi. Next base: position 25,759 of record NW_025409290.1, read on the forward strand.
AAAGGGGTCCTCTAAGCAAAGAGAGAGCCTAAAAGCAACATAGACCAGAAAGGAACACAGACAATATACAGTAACAGGCACCTTACAGGCAATACAAGGCACTAAATTTCTATCTTTCAATAGTTACCCTGAATGTAAATGGGCTAAATGCCCCAATCAAAAGACAGAGGCTATCAAACGGGATACAAAAATAAGACCCATCAATATGCTGTCTGCAAGAGACTCATTTTAGACCCAAAGACACCCCCAGATTGAAAGTGAAGGGGTGGAAAACCATTTACCATGCTCATGGACACCAAAAGAAAGCTGGGGTGGCAATCCTTATATCAGACAAATTAGATTTTAAACCAAAGACTATAATAAGAGATGAGGAAGGACACTATATCCTACTTAAAAGGTCTATCCAACAAGAAGATCTAACAATTATATATCCATATGCCCCTAACATGGGAGCAGCCAATTATATAAGCCAATTAAGAACAAAAGCAAAAAAACACATTGACAATACAATAATAGTGGGGGACTTTAACACCCCCTCACTGAAATGGACAGATCATCTAAGCAAAAGATCAACAAGGAAATAAAGACTTTAAATGACACACTGGACCAAATGGACTTCACAGATATATTCAGAACATTCCATCCCAAAGCAATAGAATACATTTTCTTCTTTAGTACCCATGGAACATTCTGCAGAATAAATCATATCCTGGGTCACAAATCAGGTGTCAACTGGTACCAAAAGATTGGGATCATTCCCTGCATATTTTCAGAACACAATGCTTTGAAACTAGAACTCAATCACAAGAGGAAAGTCGGAAAGAACTCAAATCCATGGAGGCTAAAGAGCATCCTACTGAAGAATGAATGGGTCAACCAGGAAATTAAAGAAGAATTTAAAAAATTCATGGAAACCAATGAAAATGAAAACACAACTGTTCAAAATCTTTGGGATGCAGCAAAGACAGCCTTAAGAGGAAAGTATATAGCAATACAAGCCTTTCTCAAGAAACAAGAAAGGTCTCAAGTACACAACCTAACCCTACACATAAAGGTGCTGTAGAGAAAACAGCAAATAAAGCCTAAACCCAGCAGGAGAAGAGAAATAATAAAGATCAGAGCAGAAATCAATGAAATAGAAACTAAAAGAACAGTAGAACAGATCAACTGAACTAGGAGCTGGTTCTTTAAAAGAATTAACAAGACTGATAAACCCCTGGCCAGACTTATCAAAAAGAAAAATGATCGAAATCAACAAAATCATGAATGAAAGAGGAGAGATCACAACCAACACCAAAGAAATACAAACAATTATAAGAACATATTATGAGCAACTCTGTGCCAGCAAATTAGATAATCTGGAAGAAATGGATGCATTCCTAGAGCTGTATCAACTACCAAAACTGACCCAGGAAGAAATAGAAAACCTGAACAGACCTATAACCACTAAGCAAATTGAAGCAGTCATCAAAAATCTCCAAACAAGAGCCCAGGGCCAGGTGACTTCCCAGGGGAATTCTACCAAACATTTCAAGAAGAATTAATACCTATCCTTCTGAAACTGTTCCAAAAAATAGAAATGGAAGGAAAACTTCCAAACTTGTTTTATGAGCCCACCATTACCTTGATCCCCAAACCAGACAAAGACCCCGTCAAAAAGGAGAATTACAGACCAATATCCTTGATGAACACGGATGCAAAAATTCTCACCAAAATACTAGCCAATAGGATCCAACACTACATTAAAAGGATTATTCACCACGACCAAGTGGGATTTATCCCTGGGCTGCAAGGTTGGCTCAACATATGCAAATCAATCAATGTGATACAATACATTAATAAAAGAAAGAACAAGAACCATATGATCCTCTCAACAGATGCAGAAAAAGCATTTGACAGAGTACAGCATCCTTTCTTGATCAAAACTCTTCAGAGTTTAGGCATAGACGGTACATACCTCAATATCATAAAAGCCATCTATGAGAAACCCACAGCAAATATCATTCTCAATGGGGAAAAACTGAGAGCTTTCCCCCTAAAGTCAGGAACACGGCAGGGATGTCCACTATCACCACTGCTATTCAACGTAGTATGAGAAGTCCTAGCCACAGCAATCAGACAACAAAAAGAAATAAAAGGCATCCAAATCGGCAAAGAAGAAGTCAAACTCTCAATCTTTGCAGATGATATGATACTTTATGTGGAAAACCCAAAAGACTCCACCCCAAAACTGCTAGAACTCATATAGGAATTCAGTAAAGTGGCAGGATATAGAATCAATGGCATCCCTATACACCAACAACAAGACAGAAGAAAGAAATTAAGGAGTCGATCCCAATTACAATGGCACCCAAAACCGTAAGATACCTAGGAATAAATCTAACCAAAGAGGCAAAGAATCTGTACTCAGAAAACTATAAAATACTCAGGAAGGAAATTGAGGAAGACACAAAGAAATGGAAAAACGTTCCACGCGCTTGGACTGGAAGAACAAATACTGTGAAGATGTCAATGCTACCTAGAGCAATCTACACATTCAATCCAATCCCCATCAAAATACCATCCACTTTTTTCAAAAAATGGCACAAATAATCCTAAAATCTGTATGGAACCAGAAAAGACCTTGAATAGCCAGAGGAATGTTGAAAAAGAAAAGCTAAGCTGGCGGCATCACAATTCTGGACTTCAAACTCTATTACAAAGCTGTCATCATCAAGACAGTATGGTACTGGCACAAAAACAGACACATAGGTCAATGGAACAGAATAGAGAGCCGAGAAATGGACCCTCAACGCTATGGTCAACTTATCTTCAACAAAGCAGGAAAGAATGTCCAATGGAACAAAGACAGTCTCTTCAACAAATGGTGTTGGGAAAATTGGACAGCCACATGCAGAAGAATGAAACTGGACCATTTCCTTACACCACACACAAAAATAGACTCAAAATGGATGAAAGACCTCAATGTGAGACAGGAGTCCATCAAAATCCTACAGGAGAACACAGGCAGCAAACTCGTCAACCTCAGCCACAGCAACTTCTTCCTAGAAACATCACCAAAGGCAAGGGAAGCAAGGGCAAAAATGAGCTATTGGGACTTCATCAAGATAAAAAGCTTTTGCACAGCAAAAGAAACAGTCAACAAAACCAAAAGACAACCGACAGAATGGGAGAAGATATTTGCAAATGGCATATCAGATAAAGGGCTAGTATCCCAAATCTATAAAGAACTTCTTAAACTCAACAGCCAAAGAACAAATAATCCAATCAAGAAATGAGCAGAAGACATGAACAGACATGTTTCCAAAGAAGACATCCAAACGGCCAACAGACACATGAAAAAGTGCTGAACATTGCTTGGCATCACGGAAATCCAAATCAAAACCTCAATGAGATACCACATCACACCAGTCAGAATGGCTAAAATTAACAAGTCAGGAAATGACAGATGTTGGCAGGGATGCAGAGAAAGGGGAACCCTCCTACGCTGTTGGTGGGAATGCAAGCTGGTGCAGCCAGTCTGGAAAACAATATGGAGGTTCCTCAAAAGGTTGAAAATAGAGCTACCATATGATCCAGCAACTGCACTACTGGGTATTTACCCCAAGGATACAAATGTGGGGATCCGAAGGGGTACGTGCACCCCGATGTTTACAGCAGCAATGTCCACAATAGCCAAACTGTGCAAAGAGCCAAGATGTCCATCGACAGATGAATGGATAAAGAAGAGGTGGTATATATATATACAATGGAATATTATGCAGCCATCAAAAAGAATGAAATCTTGCCATTTGCAGCGACGTGGATGGAACTGGAGGGTGTTATGCTGAGCGAAATAAGTCAATCAGAGAATGACATGTATCATATGATGTCACTGATATGAAGAATTCTTCATCTCAGGAAACAAACTGAGGGTTGCTGGAGTGGTGGGGGATGGGAGGGATGGGGGTGGCTGGGTGATAGACATTGGGGAGGGTATGTGCTATGGTGAGCGCTGTGAAGTTGTGCAAGACTGTTGAATCACAGATCTGTACCTCTGAAGCAAATAATACATTATATGTTAAAAAAAAAAAAAGAAGAAGAAGATAGCAGGAGGGTAAGAATGAAGGGGGGGAAATCGGAGGGGGAGATGAACTATGAGAGACTACGGACTCTGAAAAACAAACTGAGGGTTCTGGAGGGGAGGGGTGTGGGAGGATGGGTTAACCTGGTTATGGGTATTAAAGAGGGCAGGTTCTGCATGGAGCACTGGGTTTTATATGCAAACAATGAATCATGGAACACTACATCAAAAACTAATGATGTCATGTATGGTGATTAACATAATAAAAAAAATGTTTCTAAAGGGCTGAGCCTAGAGGAAAGGACTCAGTACAGTTATCACTAATACTGTTAGAAAAGGAATGAAGTTTTTTCCAATATTGAACCCAATATATACCAGAAAGAGGATTTCTTACCAAATTATCAGTTTACCTTCACTGGCCCCATCTTCTGGACATAACCTGTCTATTCTAGAACCATGTCCATTATGTCTCTGTGATTTAAAAAGTGTTTTATCCTCATCAGACAGATCACTTTCACTGGAACTCCATGTTATATCTATAAGCTCACCGGTACTCTTAGATGCAGTAGTTTCTGTTAAAGAAAAAGAATATATATAAACACAATCAACTGATACAGTTATTTGTCAGAATGAGATTTTATGCATGTTACTCTGCAAAAGTCACAAATAACAAAATTCTGATGATAGTGAAAACAATGTCTTATATTAGATCATCCTGCCTAAAGTTCTTTGTGCAACCTAAGATTCTTTGAATTAAAACCAAATTTTAGGGGGCACCTGGGTGGCTCAGTCGGTTAAGTGTCCACCTTCGGCTCAGGTCATGATCCCAGGGTCCTGGGATTGAGCCCCGCATCGAGCCCCGCATCGGGCTCCCTGCTCAACGGGAAGCCTGCCTTTCCCTCTGGCTCTCCCGCTCATGCTCTCTCTCTCAAATAAATAAATAAAATCTTAAAAAAAAAAAACAAAAAACAAATTTTAAGAAGAAACAGAAGAACTAATTAAGTTAAAAAAAAAAAAACAAGGAAAATGACTGTAGGCCAAATGAAAACTCAAAAAAAACACAAAAAAACAAAAAACCTTGAATTACAGAATTATAACTTCCTAGAATATTTGATGAAACCAAAAGAAAAAGACAAAACACAAACCACAAAACCAATACTTATGTACAACAGGAATGCTTCTGTGTGCCTCTTGTGCCATATTAGGAGCCCTAGTAGCAGTAATGTGCTTAAAAACACTTAACAACAAACTCTTTTTTAACTAATTTTGTTATTTTGAAGTAATAGTAGATCGACATCCAGTTGTAAAAAACAATAGAGAGAGCCCTTGTATGTTTTACCCAGTTCCTTCAATGGTAACATTTTGCAAAACTATAGTGTAACATCACAACTAGAATGCTGATTCTGGTATCTACAAGACACAAAACAATTCCATCACCATGAGGACACCTTGCATTACCTTTATAAAGCCACGTCATAGCCACCCCACCTACCCCAATTCTTAACCTCTAACAACGAATCAGCTTTGCGTTTCTGTAATTTTGTCATTTCAAGATTGATATATAAATGGAATCATACTATGTGACATTTCAGGATTGGTTTCTTTTACTCAGCATAATTCCCTCAATATTCATCCAAGTTGTTCTGTTTATCAATACTTTCCATTACTGAGTAGTATTACATGATATGGATGCACCACAGTTTATCCATTCACCCACTAAAGGGCATCTGTGTTGTTTCTAGTTTGGGGTTATTACAAATAAAGCTGCTATGAACATTGCACACAGGGTTTTATATGAATGTAATTTTCATTCTCTGGGATAAATATCAAAGGGCAATTGCCAGGTTGTATGGTAATTGCATGTTTAGTCTTATAAGAAATTGCCAAACTTTTCCAGAGTGACTGTACCATTTTACAGTCCCATCAAGCAACGTATCAGTTTCTCCATATCACTGACAGCATTTGGTGTTGTCACCACTTTTTATTTTAGCCATTCTATAATAGGAAACCCAGAAAGAACGGGGCTACTCCTTGATGTAACAGGAAGTGAACAGGAAACTTTACTGATACTGATCAGAAAAGGAATATACACCTAAAAAAAATCAAATTTTCTGCTTATATTTATAATTGAGTTATAATGCTAAAACTTAAAAAAGTATCTTAGACACATTTCAATGAGATTAAGAGGTTAGATATTATAATTCAAGTTCTATGGAATGCATGGTCTGAAAGCACAATTCATGAAAAGAAAAATTAAATATTATATGCGAGGTATGTCACGGTATAACAGTGGCACACAAAAAAGGAAATGCTCCACTTTCTGTTGATCAGGAAAACAGATTCACTGAAAAAATGATGTCTGAAAAAACAGCAGTTACAAAAGCACAAAAACAAAATAATTATAAACATTTACTGAACACTTACTTGGTGCCATGAAGGTCCAGAATTACTAAACTTGTCTACCTTCAAAATATAAAATTAAAAGTAAACAACTTCATCCATACTGATTTAAAAAACTAATAAAAACTAAGCTGTGTATTTACTTGCAAAAGACATTATATCAGTCCCTTATATTATTATGCATCTGGAAGAGTAAACTGAAAATGAAGGAGTGGAATACCACAGATAGAACGTTTATATCCCTTTAAATTCACAGTGCTGAAACTTAGTCCCCAGTGTGTGGCATTAAGAGGTGGGGACTTTGGAAGTGATTAGGTCATGAGGGTGGAGCCCTCATGAATGGGATTAGTGCTCTATATAAGAAGACCCAGAGAAATTCCTGGCCCCTTCCTCCATGTGAGTCCACAGAAAGATGGTACAGTCATGAACCTGGAAGTGAGTCTTCACCAGACACTGAATAGACTGGACCAATTTCTGCCATTTATAAGCTGCCTAGTCTATGGTATTACTGGTCTATTATTGGTCTATTGGTCTATTAGTCTGATCAGACTAAGACAGGAAGGAAGTAAAGTTATGGCTATTTTTAGATTATATAATGAATTCATGGAATTCATAAACGCATGAATTACAGACACTTTATATAACTTATGTAGATAAAATCACTACCAGGAATTTTTTAGTAACTCATTTTATTTGCTGAAAAGGGTACCCTTGAAATCAAGACCCATTCCAATGAAATTCTAGGAAGGACATCAGCTAGACTATGAATATAGCTACAACAGGTAAACATTTCTGGGCGCCCTTTGTAAGCCAGGCATTGTGCCAGCATGTGGCATTACAGGCTGAATTGTGTTACCCCAAAAGTCATTCATATGTTAAAGTTCTAACACTCCAGCATCCCAGAATGTGATTATTTGGAGAGAGGGTTTTTACAGACGTGATCAAGTTATTCTAATACAACAAGTGTCCTTATAGGAAAGGAAAAATCTGGACACATGCAGGGAGTGAAGACAAGTATGAAGAAACACATGGAAAGACAACCATTACAAGCCAAGGAAAGAAGCCTAGAGCAGATCCTAGAAGGAACTAATCCTGCTAATACCTTCATTTTGGACTTCTAGGCTCTAGGACTGTGAGATAATAAGTTTCTGTTATTCACACTACCCAGTTTGCATACTTTATTACTTGTACTTTATTATGGCTGCCCTGGCAAACTAATACACCTAAGGATATATAGAAGAGCAACAGAGAAAGCTCTGCCCTTAGGAAACCAATGGTCCAAAGAGGAGAAAAGCAGTTCAACAAATATAACAAAAAAAATTTAGCGATGCCTCTCAAGGAGCAGGAGATTTCTAACCTCAATAACAAAAATTTTAAGAAAACAGTCTGTAGGGCATTTAGGGAAAAATAATTAAACACTAGTTCCTTTTTATTTTATAGTTTCACATTGTTTGGTTAAGTATATAAATATTTTTTTTAAGTTCTGCTTTTTAAAGTAAATCATCTACAAAGGTTCCAGGCTCTTATTTTCAAGTATATAATCTTCCTTTGTCTTCCTTCTCCCACTCCTTCCCATTGCCTGTTTCCTCCCTATTCAATCTTCTCTTGTTACAGTGCCTTACAGATGAGGAAATAGAGACATGGAGACATATCTCCCCTTTTGTGCACACTCTCCAAAAGTATGTTCCCCCACTTCTGCTTCCCAGCTCTCACAAAAATATTACTTCCACACTCTAAAATTTCTGTTAATATTATGTCTTAAACTAATACTTTAGAAGCTACTATTGGGGAGCTTGGGTGGCTCAGTCAGTTGAGTGTCCAACTCTTAGTTTCAGCTCAGGTCATGATCTCAGGGTCATGAGATCAAGCCCCATGTCGGGTTCCACACTGGGCACAGAGCCTACTTAAGATTCTCTCTCTCCCTCTCCCTTTGCCCCACCCCTCTCTCTCCCTCTCTAAAAGGGGAGGGGAGAGGGGAAGCTACTGTTTTAAAAATGAACCAGTTCTAGGAATGCCTTGAGTCCCTCCTTCCTATCAATTTCTGTTTGCAAGTTTTTGTTAAATTATTAACAATACTTTCTTGCCTTAACAAGCACTTATGCTGTAAATAAAGTAATTATACATTGATACAAGTTCTTTCAGCATTTCAGAATATATTGATCATTCTATGGAGTACAAAGTACAGCTGGGTGGGTCGAACATATATTGGCACAGGGAAACCATCCCAAAAGATCTTTCTGTAATTAAACACAAGATCACAGCTTATTTTGTATTTCTTTTTTTCTTCAAGTTGAATTTGGCTATACTTGCTTAAAATCACCAGAAAAAGATAACAGCCACATTTATAAAAGAAAATCATTTCTACATACATTATGACAGTTTAGAAATCAGAATTAATTAATCCTTGAAAGTCACAGCATTTGGCAATAATAACATGAAAAGTTAAATTCTGCAGGTCCATCCGAATATTATGGAATAACAAAAGATGTGTGCCACTTTATAACATAGTGTTTTATGAACTTAAAAAACGGGAAATTTTATTTTTCTTTTTCATAAAAAGAACCCCCTAAATATTAGTGAAACAATTATATAGCTCTTGACAAACAGGGCCACCGCCAGTCCTCCAAAGAGTTCCATGTGGGGAGAGGAGCAAGATGGCGGAGGAGTAGGTGATCTGGATTTCATCTGGTCCCAGGAATTCAGCTGGATAGGGATCAAACCATTCTGAACACCTACGAACTCAACAGGAGATTGAAGAAAAGAATAGCAACAACTCTCTGAACAGAAAACAACCACTTTCTGGAAGGTGGGACGTGCGGAGAAGTGAATCCGAGGCGATATTCGGGAAGATAGACAGCGGGGGAGGGGGCCTCCGTCGGCTGCTTCTGGAAAGTGACAGAGCAGAGGAGCACAAAATCGGAACTTTTACAAGTCGGCTCCACTGAGGGACGTCACTCCAGTGGCTCAGCGGGGAGTGGAACCCTCATGGGACAGTGTGGTCTCAAGACCCTTGGGGTCACAGAAAGACCAGGGGTACCTGAGTGCAGCAGGGCTCCCAGGTATCAGAGGGGGGAAGTCGGCTGCAGAGACAGAGCAGAGGAGTGGGCTCTCAGCTCAGGGTTGCCATAAACCGTTATCCACGGCACAGACGGGCCACTGCTCTTCGAGCAGGGACCCAACAAGCGGCAGATCTGGGGAGACTCCCCTTCCTCCCCCGGGAGGAGCGGCACAGGAGCCCATCGCAGGGATCTACTGTGTTTGGAGACTCCACACAGGGTCATGTGCCAGAGATAGAAACGCTCAGTCACAGGCCGGGAGAGCACACAGTGCAGCCGGAGACCAGGGAGACGGGAGTGACTGACTGCTTTTCTCTGGGGGCGCACTGAGGAGTGCGGCCCCAAGTTCTCGGCTCCTGTGGGGCAGATACTGGGAGGCCGGCATTTTCACTCTCATCCTCCAAAGCTGAAGGGAAAGCTTGCAGGGAACAAAAGTTCCCGAGACCCCAGACTGGGAAGGGCGGGGAAATTCCACTTCCGGCAAACACATTTGGGAACCATGGCAACAGGCCCCTCCCCCAAAAGATCAGCAAGAACAGCCAGCCAACACCAAGTTTGCCGATCAATGAGAACGGAAGAACTCCAGCGCTAGGGGAATAATGCACATAGAATTCTGGCTTTTTTCCCATGATTCTTAAGTTTTTAAAAGTTAATTTTTTTTAACCTTTTTTTTTTTTGAATTTTTCTTTTTCCCCTTTTCAACCAACATCTTATCGATCCCTTTTTTAAAAAAAACATTTTTATTTTTCATTTTTGGAGTCATATTTTATCCCTTCATAGTAGTTAACCTTATTTTTGGCATATATATTTAAGTTGATCTCTCTTTAAAATTTTGAGATACAGTTTCTTCTAACAGATCAAAATATACCCTAAATCTCTAGTGTATTTTATGGCTTTGTTCTAGTCTCCTGCCTGATCACATTCTCTCCCTTCCTTTTTCTTTTTTTTTTTATCCTCTTCTTTTATTTTCAAACATCTTATCAATTCCTTTTATAAAATCTTTTATAATTTTCATCTTTACAGTCATATTCCATCCCTTCATCGTATTAACCCTTATTTTTGTACATAAATAAGTTTTTCTTTCTTTAAAATATTGGGAGGCACTTTCTTCTAACAGACCGAAATACACCCAAAACTAGTGTGTGGCATTGATCTATGTACCAGCCTGATCATATTTGATCATATTCTGTTTTTTCTGTTTTGTTCTGTTTTTTGTTATCTTTTTCTTTTTTTTCCTATTTCTTTTTGCTTTCTTTCCCTTTCTTTTCCCCCGGTTTCAGGTCTTTTCTGATTTTTTTAATATATATCTTCTGGGGTCATTGTTACCCTGTTAGCATTTTGTTCTCTCATTCATCTATTCTCCTCTGGACAAAATGACAAGATGGAAAAAATCACCTCAACGAAAAGAACAAGAGGCAGCACCGAATGCCAGGGACCTAATCAATACGGACATTACTACAATGTCGGAACTAGAGTTCAGAATGATGATTTTAAAGATACTAGCTGGGCTTGAAAAAAGCATGGAAGTTATTAGAGAAACCCTTTCTGGAGAAATAAAAGAACTAAAATCTAACCAAGTCGAAATCAAAAAGGCTATTAATGAGGCGCAATCAAAAATGGAGGCTCTAACTCTTAGGATAAATGAGGCAGAAGAGAGAATCAGTGATATAGAAGACCAAATGATGGAAACTAAAGACGCTAAGAAAAAGAGAGATAAACAACTACTGGATCACGAGGACAGAATTCGAGAGATAAGTGATACCATAAGATGAAACAACTTAGAACAATTGGGATCCTAGAAGAAGAAGAAAGAGAGAGAGGGGCAGAGGTACATTATAGCAGAGAACTTCCCTAATTTGGAAGTTCTTAAAATTTTGAGATACAGTTTCTTCTAACAGTTTCTTCTAACAGATCTTCTAACAGAAGGACACAGGCATCAAAATCCAGGAGGCACAGAGAACCCCTCTCAAAATCAGTAAAAATACATCAACACCCCGACATCTAATAGTAAAACTTACGAGTCTCAGAGACAAAGAGAAAATCCTGAAAGCAGCTCGGGACAAGAGATCTGTAACCTACAATGGTAGATTGGCAACAGACCTATCCACAGAGACCTGGCAGGCCAGAAAGGACTGGCAGGATATATTCAGAGCACTAAATGAGAAAAATATGCTGCCAAGAATACTATATCTAGCTAGGCTGTCATTGAAAATAGAAGGAGATAAAAAGCTTCCAGTACAACCAAAAACTAAAGGAATTTGCAAACACGAAACCAGCCCTACAAGAAATATTGAAGGGGTCCTCTAAGCAAAGAGAGAGCCTAAAAGCAACATTGACCAGAAATGAACACAGACAATAAACAGTAACAGTCACCTTACAGGCAACACAATGGCACTAAATTCATATCTTTCAGTAGTAACCCTGAATGTAAATGGGCTAAATGACGCAATCAAAAACACAGGCTAGGGGAGCCTGGGTGGCTCAGTTGGTTAAGCGACTGCCTTCGGCTCAGGTCATGATCCTGGAGTCCCGGGATCGAGTCCCGCATCGGGCTCCCTGCTCGGCAGGGAGTCTGCTTCTCCCTCTGACCCTCCTCCCTCTCATGCTCTCTGAATCTCATTCTCTCTCTCTCAAATAAATAAATAAAATCTTAAAAAAAAAAAAAACACAGGCTATCAGATTGGATACAAAAACAAGACCCATCGATATGCTGTCTGCAAGAGACTCATTTTAGACCCAAATAAACCCCCAGATTGAAACTGAGGGGGTGGAAAACCATTTCCCATGCTCATGGACACCAAAAAAGAAAGCTGGGGTGGCAATCCTTATATCAGACAAATTAGATTTGAAACCAAAGACTGTAATAAGAGATGAGGAAGGACACTATATCCTACTTAAAGGGTCTATCCAACAAGAAGATCTAACAATTGTAAATCTCTATGCCCCTATCATGGGAGCAGCCAATTATATCAGGCAATTAAGAACAAAAGCAAAGAAACACATTGACAACAATACAATAATAGTGGGAGACTTTAACAACCCCTTACTGAAATGGACAGATCGTCTAAGTAAAATATCAACAAGAAAATAAAGACTTTAAATAACACACTGGACCAAATGGACTTCACAGATATATTCAGAACATTCCATCCCAAAGCAACAGAATACATTTTCTTCTCTAGTGCCCATGGAACATTCTGCAGAATAAATCACATCCTAGGTCACAAATCAGGTCCCAACCAGTACCAGAAGACTGGGATCATTCCCTGCATATTTTCAGATCACAATGCTTTTAAACTAGAACTCAATCACAAGAGGAAAGTCAGAAAGAACTCAAATACATGGAGGCTAAAGAGCATCCTACTAAAGAATGAATGGGTCAACCAGGAAATTAAAGAAGAATTTAAAAAATT
>NW_025409291.1:0-4091 GCF_002201575.2 Neomonachus schauinslandi
CTCATATCAGTGAGATCATATGATACATGTCTTTCTCTGTTTGACTTATTTCACTCAACATAATACCCTCCAGTTCCATCCACGTCGTTGCAAATGGCAAGATCTCATTCCTTTTGATGGCTGCATAATATTCCATTGTATATATATACCACTTCTTCTTTATCCATTCATCTGTTGATGGACATCTTGGCTCTTTCCACAGTTTGGCTATTGTGGACATTGCTGCTATAAACATCGGGGTGCACGTACCCCTTCGGATCCCTACTTTTGTATCTTTGGGGTAAATATCTTTGGGTGCAATTGCTGGATCATAGGGTAGCTCTATTTTCAACTTTTTGAGGAACCTCCAAACAGTTTACCAGAGTGGCTGCACCAGCTTGGAATCCCACCAACAGTGTAGGAGGGTTCCCCTTTCTCCGCATCCCCGCCAACGTCTGTCATTTCCTGACTTGTTAATTTTAGCTATTCTGACTGGTGTGAGGTGATATCTCCTTGAGGTTTTGATTTGGATTTCCGTGATGCCGAGCGATATTGAGCACTTTTTCATGTGTCTGTTGGCCATTTGGATGTCTTCTTTGGAAAAATGTCTGTCCATGTCTTCTGCCCATTTCTTGATTGGATTCTTTGTTCTTTGGGTGTTGAGTTTGATGAGTTCTTTATAGATTTTGGATACTAGCCCTTTATCTGATATGTCATTTGCAAATATCTTCTCCCATTCTGTCGGTTGTCTTTTGGTTTTGTTGACTGTTTCCTTTGCTTTGCAAAAGCTTTTTATCTTGATGAAGTCCCAATAGTTCATTTTTGCCCTTGCCTCCCTTGCCTTTGGCGATGTTTCTAGGAAGAAGTTGCTTCGGCTGAGGTCCAAGAGGTTGCTGCCTGTGTTCTCCTTTAGGATTTTGATGGACTCCTGTCTCACATTGAGGTCTTTCAACCATTTGGAGTCTATTTTTGTGTGTGGTGTAAGGAAATGGTCCAGTTTCATTCTTCTGCATGTGGCTATCCAATTTTCCCAGCACCATTTGTTGAAGAGACTGTCTTTGTTCCATTGGACATTCTTTCCTGCTTTGTCAAAGATGAGTTGACCATGGAGTTGAGGGTCCATTTCTGGGCTCTCTATTCTGTTCCATTGATCTATGTGTCTGTTTTTGTGCCAGTACCATGCTGTCTTGATGATGACAGCTTTGTAATAGAGCTGGAAGTCCGGAATTGTGATGCCGCCGGCTTTGCTTTTCTTTTTCAACATTCCTCTGGCTATGCGGGGTCTTTTCTGGTTCCATACAAATTTTAGGATTATTTGTTCCATTTCTTTGAAAAAAGTGGATGGTATTTTGATGGGGATTGCATTGAATGTGTAGATTGCTCTAGGTAGCATGGACATCTTCACAATATTTGTTCTTCCAATCCATGAGCATGGAACGTTTTTCCAATTCTTTTTGTCTTCCTCAATTTCTTTCATGAGTATTTCATAGTTTTCTGAGTACAGATCCTTTGTCTCTTTGGTTAGATTTATTCCTAGGTATCTTATGGTTTTGGGTGCAATTGTAAATGTGATCGACTCCTTAATTTCTCTTTCTTCTGTCTTCTTGTTGGTGTATAGGAATGCCACTGACTTCTGTGCATTGATTTTATATCCTGCCACTTGACTGAATTCCTGTATGAGTTCTAGCAGTTTTGGGGTGGAGTCTTTTGGGTTTTCCACATAAAGTATCATATCACACAGTGGGCTAACTTAAACAGGTACAGCTAAGGATTACTGAGTGTCTTTTGAGAACATGAATCATGTCAGTCAATCCCAATAACAATTCTACGAGGAAGGTAGAAAGGCTGTCCCCTTTTGACCAATAAGGAAATCCAGGCTTTAAGGAACTTCTGACTTCCGTGATCCATAGTGAGGCCGAGGCAGGATTTGACTCCAGGTTCCTGCCACCCCTGGGGGCCCCACCTGACAAGAAGGCTGCATCCAGATGCTTCAGAACGGACTTCTCAGGTCTGAGGTTACATGAACCTTTGTGCCTGGTGCCAGGGAGAAACCTCTTCCTGCCCAGATGAAGGCTGGCTGGTACTGGGAGAGCCTCAGGGCCAAGGCCTGCCGTCGTCAGACAACAGGCCCAGGCCCAGGCCCAGTCAGAGCGGGCACCACTGCCCCCTGAGTTCAGTGAGGTCCCCAGGCCTCCAGGTTTGGATGTGGAGTTTGCACACCTGAGTTCCAGGGAGGAGCCATTTCGATGGAGCACAGAGTCCAATGCCAGAGAGTCAGCAGTTCTAGCCCCTGCTCAGCCTCTTGGTAGCTGGGTGATGCAAGGCGGGACTCTGAAGCTACAGACCCCATCCCTAAAACGGAGAATGTAACGGCTACTGCTACATGGGTTGTAGAAAGAAATGACTGGTACAGGTCCTTCCATGGAGCCTGGAGCACATGGGCAGCCAAGAGGACAGACAGTCCTGTTGGGGACCAACTTACCCATGTCTCTGTTCTTCCACTTGTTGATTCTGGGGTCATCCTTGAGAAACAGATGGCAAATCTAAGGTGAGGGAGAGTTCTTCTAATGCTTCCTTCTCAGAGGTCTATAGCTTCAGCTCTTAAATTTAGGTCTGTGATCCATTTGGGGTTCATTTTCTGTGTCACGTGAGGTGAAGGTCCACCTTCATTCATTCATTTATAATTTCCTGTATCTGCACATGTAAGAAGGGACACGATTTAGTCACTGTAGGACCTTAGGTTGTTACTTGTACGGAGTTGTCAGTAGATCCCAAAGACTTTAGAATAAATCATCCGGAAGCAATTGCCTGATTGTAAAGGAAGTCCCAGAGGAGATTCACTTGGGTCTTCTGTGGAGTCTCAGAGCAGGGTCCTTGTTGAGAGCACACACCCCCCTCTGGTGGCCACAGGAGGCACTGCAGGAGCGCTGCGGGGCTCCCTGATCTGTCTGTGAAACAAGCCACATTCCACCTGGGACATCTTCAAGGATTCCCGGAGAGATCAAAAACAATTCTGTACAATTCCACGTTTCTAGGCGATCTATGAAGAAATAGGCTTCCTCCCAAGTGCACTATTTCGAGAAGTATTTTCTGAGCAGCTGAGTCAGGCACTGAGTTCCAGAACAGAAGGAAGTAGAGAGAACCGTGGAGGCCTCCCAAAACGCACAGGGTGTAGGTTGGGAAAGTACTGGGAATAATTGGTCCACGCCACAGCTCTGTACATCCGGCTTAAAGAAAACCGTACATTAAGGGGCACCTGGGTGGCTCAGTCGTTAAGCGTCTGCCTTCGGCTCAGGTCATGATCCCAGGGTCCTGGGATCGAGCCCCGCATCGGGCTCCCTGCTCAGCGGGAAGCCTGCTTCTCTCTCTCCCACTCCCCCTGCTTGTGTTCCCTCTCTCGCTGTCTCTCTCTGTCAAATAAATAAATAAAATCTTTAAAAAAAAAAAAGAAAACCGTACATTAAAACAAGCCATATTTATGGGTTCCTTTGATTACATTAATCACAAAACATTTTAGAGAATTTGAGAACTATCACTGAGCATATCTGTATCCTTTCTTCTAAGTTACATGGCATCAACTTACATTCCCCGTTAATTTTTCACTTATTAGGGGAACAGGATATGATATATTGAACCCCTAATGACTTTATAAAAATACTCATAGAACTAACAGATGAATTCAGTAAAGCTGAAGGACACAGATTCAACATATAAAAATGAGTTTCATCTCGACACACCAATAAGAAGCTATCATAGAGAGAAATTAAGAAAATCATTTTTAATTTATAATCACTGAAAAAGACTAAAATCCTTAGGAATTATTTTCATCAAGATGTGAAAGACCTGTATACTGAAAACCATAAATCATTAGTGAAAGAATTTGAGGAAGACAGAATTAAGTCAGAAGACTTCCCACGCTAATGGATCCCAAGAATATATGTAATCAAAAGGTCCACATTATGTAAAGCAATCTAAACATTCAGTGCTCAGCCTACCAACATGGAATGGCATTTCCAGAAATAGAACAAATAATCCTACAAAGTGAAGAGTACCACAGAAAGCCCTGAGTAGCCAAAGCCATCTTGTGAAAGAACAAAACTGGAAGCATCATG
>NW_025409292.1:0-10036 GCF_002201575.2 Neomonachus schauinslandi
AAGAAAGCCGAACATGCCATCGCATTTGAGCATGAGTTCGAAAGCCAGAAGCAGGCTCTGCAAAAACAGCTGCAAAGTGAAGTGAGTATTGCTCTTGGCTCATCCAAGTGTTAGGGCAGTGCACTTTGTGGGTGTGTAAACTTGGCGTGTGTCACACCAGCATAAATCAGATCTATTTGAACATCAGAAATTCCCCCCCATATGCTAATTACTCCCCCAGTATTCTTTCTCATCTGAGAAAATTCTTGAGTGATTGTGACATTACATTCATGATAGTAATAAAATCAAGAGGAAAGTAAACTCTCCTAAACACCCAGTTTTCCTTGATGGTGCCCACTGTTAAAAGTATTTCTTGATTCTCACCCCACGACTTAACAGTATTGACGCTCTCTTTCTCATGTCTGCCTCCCGTCCTGGAGTAGCTGCTGTATGAAAGGAGTAAAGAAGGAGCTGGAAAACTTGTTAGTGTGTTCTGTTGTTTCATAGGTATAAAGCTGCTCAGAATTGGCAAAAAAGAGAAGGAGAATAAGCCGGGTGAGAGAACTGTTCTTTTGAAATAAACTGTGATTTGTTTTACGTTCATTTCTTTTCCTTCCCTAAATCTTTTCAGATTGAACATTCTGCACAGCTGAAGGCCCAGATCCTTGATTACAGTAACTCCGTAAAGAGGTTAACTCTACAGGTTGCCGATTTGAAATTGCAACTGAAACAAACCCAGACAGGTCAGAGACAGACAGAGAGAGAGAGAGAGAGAGAGAGAGTGTGTGTGTGTGTGTGTGTAGCTTCTGATGTGTGTGAAAATGTAATGATGATTACTCAGTGAATTTTTAGTAATTCTCATAGTAGGGGAAGAGCTATACAAATACGTGTCACCTGAGAAGTATAACTTCTATTTCAGGACTACCCACCAGGTCATCCTCTAAAGTGACTTGCTGTCACAGATGCCCCATGGCTCAGGAGAGGTGTGACAGTGACACAGAAGTCCCCAAATTCATCCCGAACCTAGGCTTTGCTTTTTTGTTTATTACCCCGCCGCTAAGACCAGTTGACTGTTCGGTGGTTTTATGTGTCCCTGGACAGACGTGTACATGTGGCAAGAGGCAGGGCGGCCAGCAAAATGAGTCCCGCTGCTAGCGGAGTCTGGAAACACTCTTTGTTTCGGGTCCCACTTGCGAAGTTCGTTGTTTGCCTTGGGCACGCTCTGTTGAACTTCCTTGGGCCTCCGTGTCCTCACTGTTAATAGGGCTAGGAGTGGCACTGGGCCGCATGGATGAAGGTGAAGCAAGACGGATGGCAGTACGGTGCCTGGGACACACCCAACACCGAGGAGGTGGTTTCTGCTGTCGTTTTCGTACTGTTTTCATTGCCAAGCCGACGTCTGCCCCTTCCTACTTCATAACAAGGACACTGAAGCTTCCGTACCTTCTTTAGCTGCTTGTAGGTGCAAAGCAAGTTCCTCCGTGTTACCAGTTGACATGCTTTCTCGCTTCTTGGTTCTGAACCCTCCTCAGGCCCAGTTATGCTCTGCCCTGGTCAGGCCCTTGTTCGCTTCGCCCCACACGAGTTTTCCCTTTACTCATTTCTACTCTTGTTTGCTCTTCACTTTCTCTCAATAAGTCTGTTTGCCAGACTGCCCACAGCTGAAATTCTGGTGACCTCATATCATGAACAATAGTTCAAGAAGGTGGAACCTTTTGAACCCCTGCTTTGCACATGGCGAGCCTCTGTCCGGCAGCGCCATCAGGTGAGGTAGTGGTCCCAGGTACTGGCTCTCCCATCGTGCTCACTGCGTGAGCCAGCCTCGGTAGTCTCAGCCCCCCCATCTGTAAAATGGGAGCAGTGCGCGTTCTTAGCCCACAGTGTTGTTGTGACTGCGTGTCTTCCTTCCCTTACCGGAAACTCAGGCCCTGTGCTATGGTTTGTGGATTTTGCCACAGCCCTGGAGGTTCTGGGCAGCATCTTGCAGTGAAACACATTAATTATTTTGTAATCAAATGGATGAATATTCATGCTAGGTGGAATAAGTAAAGATTGTAAATGGGTTTCTATTGGTTCAGGTCAAACTTTTCAACCAAATGAGTTGAGGTCTGGTTGGGCTTTGCCACCAAATAAATTAGGAATATATTTTCGGTTTTCAGAGCTTTCTAGATTGCACAATTGTGCATAATGGATTGTGAAATAATATCACGCGTTATGAAAGGTACATATAACCTCTTGATAAATGTTAATAATTACTGTCATGACTGCAGCTTCCAAAGCTAATGTGTAAGTTAGGCCTTAATACTTCTTTCATTTTTGAAAAATCGTGATCTCGATCTATTTTAACTCTCTTCTCCACCTTTTCCGTCATTTCTCACGTGGTCTTCTTATAACCTGCAGCACTCGAGGATGAAGTGCACCACAATGCGAAGCAGTCTCTGATCGATTGTTCCATCAGTGGCCTACTGAGTGGCAAGATGGTGGTGCCTCGTAATGGGGATATAAGCAGGGATTTCTTGAAAAATCCTCTCGACCAGGAAGGGCTGATGGCGGTTATACCAAGGATCATAAATTATCCAAATGCGAGCACGGAGAGTAGTTCCCCTGATTCTGACCTTGAATTTGTAGCCAATACCAAGGCAAGGGTGAAAGAGCTAGAGCAAGAGGCCGAACGTTTGGAGAAAGCTTTCCGAAATTACCATCGAAGACTTAGTCAGCTCCCCGCTAAAAGCCCTTTAGCAGCCAACAGCCTGCCACCCCTCTACTTGCTAGGGACACTCAAAAGCATCACTTCGAGTTCACCCCAAAGACGCACTTGTGCCGAGGGCAGAGTTGTCTCTGAGCAGCCTCTGGTGGGCACCCCCGAGGAGGACAAGAGCAGCGCCTCGCGGCCACGCAGGAGCACCGCCTCCAGATGCCTCTCCTCCCCTCCCATTCCCAAAGCAAAAAGGAGCCTCGACGGTGAAATGTATCTGGAAGGTGAGCTGCTGCCGAGAGGGTTGCAGGACGCTCTGGATTTGGAAGGGTCTGGTCCTGGGAGGGCCTCTTCCCCGAGTAAGAGTGCAGCCCGGGACGGCAGGAAGGAGTGGGAGCTGAGCCCGGAAACGCCTGAGCCCAGGCACTTGGGTCCTCTCTCTCGATCTGCCTTTCCCGGTTAACAGTGGCGTCTCCCCCATGTTGCGGGGGTGGGGTAATGTCCTGTTCTAGCAACTTCCTGGGCACACAGACAGGTGCAGAGTGACGGTGGCTTTCCCTTTACTGCTGGTTAGTTGTATATGTTTGAGTTACTACTGCAGTTTCGTTGAGGGGCTTGAATCGTTAGCTTTGTAGATCATTTATGCATCATACTCAGCTGTTTACAAGGATAATAGAATTCATTGTCAGAGTAATAGAACTGTTTGGAAACCATGTTGCTGTCTTCTTGCAATTTTTAAATAGTCAGGCCTTCTGTCCCTTAGGTCTGGACCGATCCCACGCTGCTGGCCCCAGTCCTTGTCCCGACAGAACACCCCGGCCCTCACCTGCTGAGTCCAGGCACAGCCCTTCCCTCCACCCGCTGCCCAGCTCTCCAGAGCAGGCCAGGTAACACCGCCTTCCGCTCGACCTCTGCCCAGTCTGCTGAGCTGCACAGGGTCTCAGCCTGGACTCATTTGGGCTTTCTGTGGCAGTGTAGAGTTGGTAATCAGATTGTAAGATGATGTGTGATCTTTGAGAATCATCTAAGTTACCTGGAGTGGGAGTGGGGAAGAACATTCCTTTTAACAAAGTAGTTTCTACTTCTTTGCTAAACTTGGTGTGTAGAATTTACACTGTGGTATCAGTAAACATTTTCGTACTTCAAAAATAGACTCGGTTAACGAAGGTAAAACAAATTGTCCAAAATCTGGGAAAACAAATTCAGTTTGAGCTTAAGACAATTTCACACATCACTAAAAAGTCATATAAAAATATTTTGGCATTTAAATATAAACAAACAGGTTCCAGCTTTTTTTTGTACTTGAGTATAGTTGATACACGATGTTAGATTAGTTTCAGGTACACAGCATAGTGATTTGACTCCATACGTCATTCTGTGCTCCCCACAACTGTAGCCCACATCTGTCACTGTACAATCCTATTGCACGGCCATTGACCGTAGTCCCTGTGCTGTACCTTTTATTCCCATGGCTTACTCGTTTCATAAGTGGAAACCTGTACCTCCCCCTCCCCTTTACCCATTTTCATCCCTTGGCCCCCTTCCCTCTGGCCATCATCACTTTGTTCTTTTTGTATTGATAGGTCTGATTCTGCTTTTTCTTTGTTTATTCATTTGTTGTTTTTTTTTAAGATCTTATTTATTTCAGAGACAGTGCTCACGAGTGGGGGGAGGGGCAGAGGGCGAGAGAATCCCAAGCAGACTCTGCGCTAAGTGCGGAGCCCGACGCAGGCCTCCATCTTACAACTGTGAGATCATGGCCTGAGCCGAAATCAAGAGTCAGATGCTTAACTGACTTAGCCATCCAGGGGCCTCTGTTTGTTCATTTGTTTTTTAGACTCCACATGTAAATGAAATTACATGGTATTTGTCTTTCTCAGTCTGATTTATTTCGCTTAGCATAATACTCTCTAGGTCCATCTGTGTTGTTGCAGGTGGCAAAAATCTCATGCTTTTTTATGGCTGAGTGATATCCTGTTATGTATAGATATATATACACCACATTTTCTTTATCCATTCACTGATTGATGGGTATTTGGGTTGCTTCCATATCTAGGCTATTATAAATAATGCTGCTCTAAACATAAGGGTACATGTATCTTTTTAAATTAGTGTTTTCATTTTCTTTGCATAAATACCCAGTAGTGAAATTACTGAATCATATGGTCTTTCTGTTTTTAATTTTTTGAGGAACCTCCATACTGTCCACAGTGGCTGCGCCAGTTTGCATTCCCACCAGTAGTGCGCGAAGGTTCCTTCTCCACGTCCTCGCCAACACTTGTTGCTTCTTGTCTTTTTGGTTATAGCCATTCTGACAGGTGTCAGGTGATACCTCATTGTGGCTTTAATTTGCATTTTCCTTATGAGTGATGTTGAGCCTCTTTTCATGTGTTTGTTGGTCATCTGTAGGTCTTTGGAAAAATGTCTATTCAGATTCTCTGGCCGTTTTATTTTATTAATTTTTTTAAAGATTTTATTTATTTGACACAGAGAGAGCACAGCAGGGGGAGCAGCAGAGGGAGAGGGAGAAGCAGGCTTCCTGCGGAGCAGGGAGCCCGACGTGGGGCTCAATCCCAGGACCCTGGGATCATGACCTGAGTTGAAGGCAGACGCTTAACCGACTGAGCCACCCAGGCACCCCTCTCTGGCCATTTTAATCAGATTATTTGTATTATTGGTGTTGAGTTGTATAAATTCTTTACATATTTTAGATTTTAACCTCTTACGGGATCTATCATTTACAAATATCTTCTCCCATTCAGTAGGTTGCCTTTTCATTTTGTGATGGTTTCTTTTTGCTGTGCAAAAGCTTTTTATTTTTATGTAGTCCCAGTAGTTTAATTTTGTTTTGTTTCTCTTGCATCAGGAGACCTATCTAGGAAAATTTGCCAAGGCTGATGTAAGAGAAATTACTGCCTGTGCTCTCTTCCAGGATTTCTGTGGCCTCAGGTCTCACATTTAGGTCTTTAACCCTTTTGAGTTTATTCTTGTGTATGGTGTAAGGAAGTGGTCTAATTTCATTGTTTTGCATGTAGCTGTCCAGTTTTCCCAAGACCATTTATTGAAGAGACTGTCCTTTCCCCAGGGTATATTCTTGCCTCCTTTCTTGTAGATTAATTGACCATATCAGTGTGGGTTTATTTCTGGACTCTCAGTTCTGTTCCACTGATCTTTATGTCTGGTTTTGTGCCAGTACCATACCATTTTGATTTCTATAGCCTTGCGGTATATCTTGAAATCTGGAATTGTGCTACTTCAGCTTTGTTCTTCTTCCTCAAGATTGCTTTGGCTATTTGGGGGTCTTTTGTGGTTCCATACACATTTTAAGTATTACTTGTTCTAGTTCTGTGAAAAATGCTGTTGGTGTTTTGATGGGGATTGCATTGAATCTGTCAATTGCTTTGGGTAACAGGGACATATTAATAGTATTATTTCTTCCAATCCATGAGCATGGAATATCTTGCAGTTTGTGTCATCTTGAGTTTTCTTTCATCAGCGTTTTTGTAGTTCTCAGTACAGGTCTTGTAGCTCCTTAGTTAAATTTATTTCTAGGTATTATTTTTGGTGCAACTGTAAATGGAATTTTTTCTTAATTTCTCTTTTTGCTACTTCATTATTAGTGTGTAGAAACGCAACTGATTTCTGGGTATGAATTTTCTATCCTGCGACTTCCCTGAATCCATTTATTCTAATAGTTTTTTGGTGGCGTCTTTAGGATTTTTTATGTATAGGATCATGTCATCTGTAGATGGGGACAGTTTACTTCTTCTTTTCCAATACGGATGCCTTTTATTTCTTGTCTGATTGCTGTGGCTAGGACTTCCAGTACTATGTTGAATAAAAGTCGCAAGAGTGGACATACTTGTCTTGTTCCCGATCTTAGAAGGTTCCAATTTGTAGATCATTGAAATAAATTCTAAATTGGTAATGGGTCCTGGGATATGATTGCTAAAGCAGGAGGGAGTGGATGTGTTTAGGAGCTCAGCAGTGGGTTGTCCAGTCTGGGATTTGAGTCACATGAGGAACCACTGTTTGTGCCTGGTCCCCATGGCTGGAGACTCTGACTCCTTAGTTCTGGGCTCCAGCCTGGGCTTCTGCATGCTGATTCCATTACGCTATACAGAGTTGAAAACTGCCATGTGTGCCTGTTACGATCCTAAAGACTAATGTTTTTTTTTATATCATTCTTTGTTGTAATAAAGCCAGGAAGAAAGATAAGACGCATGTGCTGAGTTAGGGCCCTTTGATGCACATGGGGCTTGTAGTATAACCTCTCCTGCTGACAGTGTGCAGAATTCGTTTTTATCTTTTCTTTTTTTAAAGATTTTATTTATTTGACAGAGACACAGCGAGAGAGGGAACACAAGCAGGGGGAGTGGGAGAGGGAGAAGCAGGCTTCCCAGGGAGCAGGGAGCCCGATGTAGGGCTTGATCCCAGGACCCTGGAATCATGACCTGAGCCGAAGGCAGACGCTTAATGACTGAGCCACCCAGGCGCCCCCAGAATTCGGTTTTTTCAGAAATGTTTTCTGGTTCTTGAAAAAGTCAGCTCCTCCTAGGAATAATGCGGGAATGATAGCAGTACCTATCTCACGGCATTTAGTGGTATGAGGAGTCACCAAGCGAACAGCTTAGAGGGATGCCTGGTGCATGGAAGGTGCCCCCTGCAGTGTAGCTGCAGTGTAGCTCTTATTCTTCGTGAGCCCAAGAAAAACTGCTTTTCGAAAGCATTTTCTTGAGTCCCAAAAGGTTTTCATTGCCCTGTGCTCTTGGGTTTTACATTCCTACAACTTGACATTCTTGAATTTTATTCTTCCAATCCAGTCTTTATCAAAGACAAATGGAACTTCAGGAAAAAAGTGAATTTTCAAATCCAGGCAAGCTACCTTTTAAGGACAATGAGGAATTTGAATCATCTTTTGAATGTAAGTTCAAATATGCGTACTGGTTTTTATAAGTTCAAAATGTAGAAAGCTTAGTTTTGGTGAAACATATTCATTGTCATGAAAAGCAAAGAAATTACAGATTAGGATATTTTTATTTTGTTTTGTTGTTGTTTTAAAAGATTTTATTTATTTGACACCCAGAGACACAGCGAGAGAGGGAACACAAGCAGGGGGAGTGGGAGAGGGAGAAGCAGGCTTCCCGCGGAGCAGGGAGCCCGATGCGGGGCTCGACCCCAGAACCCTAGGGTCATGACCCAAGCCAAAGGCAGACGCTTAACGACTGAGCCACCTAGGCACCCCAGGACATTTTTATTTTGTGATAAAAGCACCCCAGGACATTTTTATTTTGTGATAAAAGCACAAATACAGATATATTGCCTCATTTTTATATCACGAAGATTTTCAGGGGTGCGTTCTGAGTTCCATTTATTAAGCATTTGAGGATAGCTCAGAATTTCAAAGTTGGAGCTGAGCCTGTAAGTGAATCCTTAACTCAGTTTACCAAGTTTGGGATTGCCTCAGATTTAAAATAAGTGATTTTTAAAAATTCTTTTTTCCCTTTTACGGAACAGGAGTATGCTGTTATTTTTATTTAAAGTATACAGATTCCATTGACTGCCTAAGATTTAGAAAGCCCATTTTTTAAATTAAAAAATGGAGGTAAAATAATACAAGCTTGCGAGTCTAGAATTGGTGCCCAGCTGTGGCCCTGCCTAGAGCCCACTGCTTAAGTACAAAATAGAGCTGTAGCGCGGGTCATCCCCGCAGCTCTGTCCACCTTGGAGGTCTTCATATTTGTACATAACCTGCCATTTTGCTTCGTGAGCTTCATGGCGAGTGTGAAAGCATCATTTTGAACATTTCACTGATAACGCTTAGTAAATCTTTCAAAATCCTTTTGACTACGTTTGTTAAATCATTGATTTCAAATAGAATTCAAGTGATTATCAGCAAGCCAGGTGAATTCTTTCACTCAGTTGATTTTTCCTTTTGGGTAACCAATGAGACTTTATAAAGACATCTAATTCTTGAAAGCAGAAGAACACTGGGAGAAGTGAATACCATGGTCATGCGGCTCCGATGTAGACTTCTAGAGTCCTCGAGACAAAGAGCTGGCCCAGTTGTTTTGGCCAAAACGCGCATGCTTCACCATGAGTTCTCCCGACACTGCGCTGCACCCCCTTCTCTTGCCCTCATTCCTGAGGACGCGCGGGATACTTGTTTGCACCTCGTGTAGTTGCAGGGAGCGCAGCGAGGCCGTTTGAAGCGGACGGCCTCCATCCTGCCGGCGACATGCCTCATGTGGATGCTGCTGCGGCTGCCAGACCTATGTCCTGTCACTACCCGAGTAAGTTTTCCTGTGTTTTAGTAAACAAAATAGATTAACGAATTAGTAATATTGAATCTTATTTCGTTTCGTTTTCTATTTGCTTCCTCCATGCCTTAAGAAAGTAGGATAAGCAAAACCTTTATATATTTCAGTCTTCAGAAAAACTGGTGACGTTGCAGGAAACTGGTCATGAGACTTGTCTTGCGGGCTCACCTGGTCTTTCCTTTGCCTCCTCCAGATGACCCACTTCCCTCCCCTGGGTGGAAGAAAGGTGTAGCGGGGAGATTGGAGCTTTGCTCCAGGGCTCAGCCAACAGCCAGGTCCTTTTCTTCTTGGACCTAAGTGTTGAAGCCCCAAAGTTGAAAGGAAATGCTTTGAGTAAAACCACCTATTAGTCCTTTCCAAACATTGCGAGGACATCATCCCTAAAAGCTATGCAAAGCCTCTTAGAAACAGTTTCTTGGTTTAAGGCACAGTTGGGAATATGAGCAATCCCTGAAAGAAGCAGGAGACTTTGAGAGGGTTGATTTTTGCTGATTCCGGAGTAAATCATTCTGGAAAGCACTCCTTCGTTGAGGCCTGATCAAGAGCCTTTTCTCTGCTGTGCACTTTCCTCGTGGCTGGGCATACAGCAGTGTACCAACCCAGGCCCCTGCTTCATGGAGCTTCTAGTAGGAGAATTGGACAGTCGGCAGGCCGTCATCGAGGACCTGCAGTGGGATAGATACCGATAGGGACTGTGGCACCGGAGAGCAGATCTGATGCACAGCCGTTTGGCAGAGATCTGAGTGAGTAGGGAAGTAAAATAACATAATAGGATAAGGGAAAGCAACTGAGCAGACAGGTGTTCTGTTTCTGACACGTAACATAGATTATGGTGAATGGCCTTTTAAATGACTATTAAATAGTGTGGTTACCTTTTGGTCATTGAGAAAGTCTCTTATATTTGTTGTTTCACCTCTTCATCTGGGTGCAAAGGGAAATGAAAAAGCCGCAGGCTTGATGCCTTTGTGTCAGTGGAAACACTTCTTTTCTCTGTTCTTAATGTCTAAGGCGGTTTCGGTACGCCACTCTGCTGAGTACACTG
>NW_025409293.1:0-6815 GCF_002201575.2 Neomonachus schauinslandi
AGATAGCTGGCAAGTTGGAGGTCAGTCCTTAATGGGATGTTTAACTGTTGCTGTCAACATCCATAATAAATCAGAAGCCTCCCGTGGTAGTCTACCCCATTAAACCTCCATAGCCACCTGAAACGGGAACTTCCAGGAGGCATGCCTGATTATTGCAAGTAGGCCTCCATTGGGAGAGCTAGTCTGCTCCACAGCCAAAGCAGCAACCGTCCAGCAATGATCACTTGACTCATTGGCTGAAGTAGTTTTGGACAGTCACATAGCCCTTAATTACCTACTTGATACACAAGGAGGTGTTTGTGCAATCGCAGATACTCCCTGTTGTATGGAACCTCAGAAGACCCAAATAGCCAAAGCAATCTTGAAAAAGAAGAACAAAGGAGACTCTCAAGCAGACTCTGTGCTGAACGTGGAACCCAATGTGGGGCTCAGTCTCACAACCCTGAGATCATGACCTGAGCCGAAACCAAGAGTTGGACACTTAACCGACTGAGCCACCCAGGCGCCCCTGTCCTGCTACTTTTAATTCTACTCTGTAATTTTAAGTTTTGTACTTGTGGCCTGTCAAACCTTGGTAGAAATGATGTACCCTATAAGGTGACACTGGCTCAGGGCTTCGAGCTGATCTCGTGTGTACAGCCTTGACAAGATACAGCCTTTGGATGGGAAATGCCTGAGAGTTCTCCCTCCTAACCTTATTACTCAAATGGGGCCTTATTGGTTTGTAACTGCTATGTATTTTCCCTGTGATGTGGGATGTGATAACCAGGAAAGGTCCTTCATGGCACCAAGGGACAAAAACAGTTAATACAGAGAACTCAACTCTTGATCAGTTATGCTTTTGGAGAAAGCTCTTGATCAAAAGGGGGAAATGTGAAAATAAAGGGAAACTTGATTTAGAATGGAGTCCGAAAGCCCTGGAGGGGAAGCTGTCACATACACAAACTTTCTATCACAGCTTACTTCATATTTCCAGGCAGGAGGAAGTTCACTTTACTGCCTCAGCAGGAGGAAGGTTTTCTCCTTGCCCAGCAGTTGCCTAGCCAATGAGAAACCCGTCACCACCCTGAACTCTGGCTTTCCTCCAAGAGACTTTTGGTCAAAGCATTCCCTCCTTTCTTCCTCCTTTTTCCTCTGTAAGCTTCCTCTCCTTTGTTCTTCAGACTCTGCCTGTGGTTTGCTATAGCTTGCATGACTCAAATTGCAATTCCTCTGCTATTCCTGAATAAACTCAGTTTACTGGTAAAATAACTGGCTGCTTTATTTTTAAGGACATGGAATGTTCTGTAAATGTCGGTTAAGTCCATCTGGTCCAATGTGTTGTTGAAGTCCAGTGTTTCCTTATTGATTGATTTTTTGTCTGGATGATCTCCATTTTTAAAAATGGGGTATTAAAGTCCCCTGTTGTGATTGTGCTGCTGTCTAATTCTCCCTTTTGAGGTCTGTTAATATTTGCTTTATATGTTTATGTGCTCTGATGTTGGATGCATCAATATTTTCAAATACTCTATTTTTTGATGAATTTACCCTCTTAGTATTATATGATGAACTTCTTTGTCTCTTGTTAGCTTTTGGCTGAAAGTCTATTTTGTCTGATGTATGTATAGCAACCCCTACTTTGTTTTGGCTATTTGCTTGGAATATCTTTTTCCATCCCTTCACTTTCAGTCTGGTGTGTCCTTAAAGCTGAAGTGAGTGTTTTGTAGGTAGCATATTTATGGATCTTGGTTTTTTATCCATTCAGCCACTGTGTCTTTTGATTGGGGGAATTGAGTCCATTTATATTTAAAGTAATTATCGATAGGTACAGAATTACTTCCACCATGTTGTTGTTTTCTGGTTGTTTTGCAATTCCTTTGTTTCTTTCTCTTACTCTCTTCCTTTGTATTTTGATGATTTTCAGTAGTGGTATGCTTGGGTTTCTTTTTTTTTTTTTTTTAAGATTTTATTTATTTGACAGAGAGAGAGTATGAGAAGGGGGAGGGGCAGGGAGAGAGAGAAGCAGGCTCCTCATTGAGCAGGGAGCCCAACGTGGGACTCGATCCCAGGACCCTGGGATCATGACCTGAGCTAAAGGCAGACACCTAACCAACTGAGCCACTCAGGCGCCCCTGGGTTTTATCTTTTTTGTATCTACTGCAGGCTTTTGCTTTGTGGTTACATTGGGGCTTACAAACAAGGTATGTATAACAGTCTATTTTTTTAAAAAAACTTACTTATTTGAGAGAGAGTGGGCAAGCAGTTCAGTGGGCAGAGGGAGAGGGAGAGAATCTCAAGCAGACTCCCTGCTGAACGTGGAGCCCAATGCGGGGTTCAAACCCACAACCTTGAGATCATGACATGAGCCAAAATAAAGAGTCAGATGTTTTAACTGACTGAGCCACCCAGGCGCCCCTATAGTAGTCTATTTTAAGCTCATAACAACTTATGTTTGAACATATACAGAAGCTCTACATTTATACATTGCCTCCACATTTTGTTTTTGATACTCATTTGCAAATTGTATAAATATTTTTAGTACTTTTGTCTCAATCTTTTTTTTTTTAAGATTTTATTTATTTGACAGAGAGAGAGACAGCGAGAGCGGGAACGCAAGCAGGGGGAGTGGGAGAGGGAGAAGCAGGCCCCTCGCGGAGCAGGAAGCCCGATGCGGGGCTCGATCCCAGGACCCTGGGATCACGACTTGAGCCCAGGGCAGATGCCTAATGACTGAGCCACACAGGTGCCCCTGTCTCTTAATCTTCACACTAGAGTTGTGATTTACCCAACACTGTTACAACATTAGTGTATTCTGAATTTAACTGTATGTTTACCTTTATGAGTGAGTTTTATACTTTGATAGATTTTCCTGTTGCTAATTAGCATCTTTTCAGCTTGAGGAACTACCTTTAACATGTAAGGCTGGGGGGCGCCTGGGTGGCTGAGACCATACCACTCCCTTCTGCCTGCAAAGTTTTTGCTGACAAATCTGTTGGTAGTCTTATGGGGTTTCCTTTGTATGTTACAAGGTTTTCTTTTCCTGCTTTAAGATTCTTTAACTTTGGACACTTCAATTATACTGTGTCTCCGTGTGCATTTCTTTAGACTGATACTTTTTGGAACTCTTCAGGCTTTTGGGCTCTCTGACAGGATGAATTCCACTGGCCTGTTTTCCAAGTTTGCTGATGCTTGCTTCTGTTTGATCTAGTCTGCTGTTGACCCCTCTACTGAATTTTTCAGTTGTTATTGTGTTCTTCAGCTATATGGTTTGATACTTATTTTCTCTTTGTTGAAATTTTCAGTTTGTTCATGTGTTGTTCTGACCACCATGAGCATCTGTATAACTGTTAATTTGAACTCTTAGGTAAGTCACTTATTTCTATTTCATTAAGGTCTGTTTCTGGAGCTCTGTTCTTTTGTTTAGAACATAATCCACCATCTCTTCATTTTCCTTCATTGTGTGTTGGTTTCTACCCTTTTAAACAGCCACCTATCCCAGTCTAGAGTGGTCTTGTGTAGGAGGTGAACCTCCTCAGTTGGGCTGGCCCAAGCTCTTGGTTGCTTCTTAAATTTTTGTGATTGTCTACAACAAATTTTTTTGTTCTTGGTGCTTCCTACTAGTTGAGTGTTTGTCAAGACTGCTAAGCATTCCAGTGGGTAAGATCACAGCACATAGATGCAGTTTGATTAGAAGCCAGATTCTCAGATAGCAGCTGGGAGAATATGTAAGTTACACCTCTTTTTGGGATAAACAGTGAGATGGGTGCTTTTCCCATCTTCCCTAGGCCAAGTTCCTTTGCGCTTGGCTGAGGTATTTAGCCACGGCCAGGGAGGTGGGGGAGTTGGGGGAGTGTTGCTCCTGCGCCCACTAAAAACTGCTTCTTTCTTCTTCTTTTTTTTTTTTTTTGCTGCAGTCCCATGAACTCCTGAATGCAAGCAGCATTGGGTCTCAGAGCCAGGTATTCCAGGGATATGTTGGGTGGCAGCTACTAAAACTGAGGCACAATGTGCATAACCTTCCAGAGAGGTATGGGTGCTTTGGAGTCAGCTAGAGGGGAGCAGATGGAGGAGGCATCCACTGGCTTCCCTGTTCTCTGCTGGCAATAGGAGGCAGCCCCTAGAGGTGTGCTCAGTGTAGAAGCTGGACTCTGAGGCAACAGCTTTTAATATATGCAACCAGATCCTTTTCGGGGAAAGATCAGGAGCTAGACCTCTAGGGCTGGTTAAGCACCATTTCTTTGTTAGTTTTCTGGGTCTGGTCTCGTGGATACAAGCCCTACTGGCTTTAAGAATTAGGTTTTTTCGGGGACCTGGATGGCTCAGATGGTTAAGCATCTGCCTTTGGCTCAGGTCATGATCTAGGGGTCCTGGGATCGAGCCCCTGTCTGGCTTCCAGCTCAGCAGGGAGTCTGCTTCTCCCTCTCTCTGCCTCTCCCCCTGCTTGTGCTCTCTCGGCCTCTGTCTCTCTCCCAAATAAATAAATAATATCTTTTAAAAAAAAAGTTAGGTGTTTTAGGGGCCCATCTCTCAGCCTTAAAAGTTGAGGTGCTAAATGTGGGGTCTAAACGTTCAGGGAGAACCTTGCAGTTGGCAGCTTCCAGCTGATTTTGTGGCATCGTGTTGGGGTTGGGGTTTATGGTGAGGGCTTGGCTCAGCTTTTCCTGCCCATTTCAGTGTGTGTATTTTTTTGATTGCCAAATGTGTAAGAGTAGCTCAGCTAGCTGGATTTTTTGCATCAAAAATTAATCTGGGTGTAGTGGCACATTTGCTGTATTCTGGGGAGGAATTCAGGGACCTCCTGTGTCACCATCTTGGGCCAGAACCCTCAGCTAACTTCTTAACACGTTTTGATGTGACTCGGTTTCCCCCCTTGTATTTTCAAAGACCTGTATAAGTAACTCATTGCATACTTGTTTTATAGCTTGATTTTTCAGTCAACTTAAACTCTAAGCAGCATTCTTAATATTCCACATCAGGACCGATTCCATTTAAAGAGAAGACATTTCTTATATACCTTTTCAGATGGCTGCATCCTGTAGAAGGGCTATGGATGCGTGATGTGTCATGTGAGAACTCCCCTGCCCGCTCCCACCTGGACAAGACCCCCGAATGCATTTTTGTTCAAATCTTCCCTAAGTGGGTCAAGTTCAAATATCAAAACAGTGAGGAAGCCTGGGGAACAGGTTGGAAAAAGGATGTTCTTGGGCCAACCTGACTTTATTTGTATTTTTGTTTCCTCAAAACTTTCTGTAATTTTATTCATCCTAACACTCATTTTGAAATTTTGCACAAACATCTGAGAACAGATGAACCCTGCACTGACTAGAGAAAGAGGTCATGCTTTAGGAGAAGATACTAACAAAGGGATCGTTTCTTTTAAATCTTCTAAAAGTACGACTATCCTAGCATTAAAAAGCCCTGAAAGGATTTTTTTTTCAAGTTTTT
The DNA here is from genome assembly GCF_002201575.2 of Neomonachus schauinslandi. NCBI lineage: Eukaryota > Metazoa > Chordata > Mammalia > Carnivora > Phocidae > Neomonachus > Neomonachus schauinslandi. The sequence goes on from NW_025409293.1 coordinate 5,425, forward strand.
TATTGTGGAATCTTTAGTTGTCATTTTTTAATGAACTTAAATTGTGACTTTATTTTCATCTCTTTACCAATTTGAAAGTCGAGTTTCACAAGGCCGAGTTAGAGAAATGAAAAATTGCTACTGCACCCTCTAGAGGTTCCTGTACTCTGTGTCAGGATCACTGTCCATTATTAAGAGACTGCATGTGGGGCGCCTGGGTAGCTGTTGGTTATGATCTCATCTAGACAGGATTTACACAGTTTGTTATGTAACTTAACTGCACAAAATGCTACAAAAACAGAAGGTATTAAAGTAGTGGGACAAAGAGCATACTAATTGGGGTCCTGATTTTTTCCTGCCGAGGGTGAAGGAAGGGCGAGGATCCTGAGGTGGCACCTCATTGAGAAAACGGCAGTGTCTCAGTAAGTGACAAGAGCTGGTCCTTACTCAGGAAGTTCAGATGACGAAAATCCCAGTGCATAATTGTGCTAACAGATAAGTAAACTGATAGTAAAATGAAATCCTAAGTGACAAACTTAGCTCTGCTGCTTTAGAGAGCTGTTAGATCTAGAGTTTTGTTTTTAGGAGCTAGATCTTTTCTACCTTGGGTTTGTAAAGGAGCCAGGGGTACATGGACCCTTCGGAAGGTTCGACATTGTTTTTTCTTTCCCCACACTTAAGCTTTGTGTTAATCCCATATGTATAATTGTTTTCATTTGTGGACGCTAGTCAGAAAATTTCTATACTTCACAGAACTATAGAGATGGTGGTAGCATCCCCCTGTAAACACGATTTCCATACACATGTGAAATCTTGATAATGCGTACTATTTAAAAATGACACCATACTAGAGACAGAGGAAGATAGTATTTATGTATGGTAAAAAGGCAAGTGAGTGAGGCTATACTTTTATTGCATTACTCTTAGTCCATCCACAACTATTTCCACCTAAATAGATCTTTATAATAAGCATACACAAGTATTGACTATTATCTACAAATATTTATTGTAACACTTGAATAGAACTACAGGAAGCCCTTGGCACTGATAGAAAATATTGATTCACTGTTAGGTTACAAAAATTTATACATAGCAAAATTTAATGCTCTTTACATAAAAAATATTAGACTACTTAAACAAAACTTTCAAAAATTCCTGGTAATAGCTACCAGAATTAGAAAAGTAAAATTAGGCTTGAGACACTGCCTGTTCTAGAACACTGGACTCTAACAGCACCTCCACTGCTGGAAAAAAAAAATTTAAATCTGTCATGCAACAGGAAAACAAAACAAGCTATTCTGGAACAACTGTTCTACACAAAAGAGAGCTTCTCCCAATTGAAAAAAAAAAAGTCAAGATCCAAATAGGCATTTTTAGGCATTAACAACAACAAAAAGAATCCAAATGAAATA
>NW_025409294.1:0-37256 GCF_002201575.2 Neomonachus schauinslandi
AGAAAGAAAGAAAGAAAGAAAGAAAGAAAGAAAGAAAGAAAGAAAGAAAGAAAGAAAGAAAGAAAGAAAAAGAAAGAAGGAAGGAAGGAAAGAAAGAAAGGTACGTGCTGTTGGAGGTTGTCCCCTTTGGAGATTTCAATATTTGGATTTATGTCCCCACCATTCTGCCTTCCCACAGGGTTTTCTCCCTTTTATCCGAGGGAGCAGTTCAGGGCACGGACGTTTTTTGTTCTAGAAACGGTTTGGTTTTTTGTTTGGGGATTTTTTTTTCCCCTCTCAAGCTGAGAAAATTGAGCCCTTTCTTCACTTGACTGTGGGAAATGGGGGAAACATTTCAGTGGTTTCGTAAACTGCACCTGGTAGTCAGGATTCGGAAAGGGCTCCCCGGGCCCTGGTTTCCTTATTGAGCCCTGCGGACTGCCTAGCGGGGCCAGCGCCCGGCGTCCTAGACGCCAGCGCGCAAACACCCGACTGGTTGCGGCTGGCGGGTTGACGAGCCGCGTTAGGGCTGCGCAGGGGCGTTGGAGAGCGAAATGCAGGACCCCTAGGCTCCGACTACGGGGGAAGGTCTTCCCCTTCTCCTCTGTATCCCCAAACCACTCTGGAGCTGTACCACACAGCTAGCCAGGCCCCTGGAGCCGAAGATTTTAGAGCTCATGACTCCTAAAAGCAAGGCAACCACACACACTCTCACTATATTTTTTTCTTCACTTTAATCAGACATCCTGCTTTTCTCCTTACACCGAATTCCACCCAAATGCCAAAACTGAAACGCTAATGGTTTTTCCTCCCCCACAAAAATAATAAAACCCAGAGTAAATTCAGCGTCTACGCTAGAATTTTCTTCTCTCCTTTATTTTGCTTTTCGTCCTTTCACCCCTCCCCCTCCCTAGGAGGTTCCCTTAAGCCCAGGCACCCTCAGGCCGAGGGGGCCCCTGGCCCACCCCAGTCCCCACCTGTCCAAGTGGCTGCTCCCACCTCGATCCTGCTCGGCGCGGGTCGGAGTCCACACCGACTGGCCGTGTGCACGCCAGTGGGTACCAGTGTGGGAGCGAGTGAGGAGGGGCCAGCGCGGCTTCTGGGTTCTGCTGCCCCCTCGGCTCAGTCCATGCTCCCCGGGAGGTCCGGACCCAACTTTAAAGTTGGGGACAAAAAACAAAAAAACTCGAGAAAAGAAGAAAAACCACAGCATCCAAGTCCTTTGCATAGGAATACCCCTGCAGCTCCGAAAACCGCGTTCTTTCTGCTTGCCCCAGAGTAAACTGTCCTTCTCCTTCCCTTGACTCCCATAGGGGTGAGAGGTGTCCCTGGAATCTTCTCCCACTGACGCGGGAAAAAGAAGCAAAAGTCCGCGCACCCAGCTCTCGCTGCTCTGGCTCCTGGCCCGCGCCTTCCCGTCTCCCTCCACGCGGACCCCAGAGCGAGAGCCAGGCCGCTCCCCGCTTTCGTCCTTGGGGACGCAGCCTCCCGACCCTCATCCCGGAAAGGATGCGGGATATGCTCCGGGCTCCAGCCGAGGTTAGCGCTGCGGGAGGCTGGCGGGGAGGTGAGGAAGGGGAAAAGTTTAGCCAGGAAAGGGAGCGGGTGGGGAAGGGAAATCTCAAGAGCCCCAAATGGAGAGGGAAAGGGACAAGACCCCCACCCCCACCCCACCCCACCCCACTTTCTTTCCTAGACTGGATCGCCTGCGGATGAGGTGGGAGGGGAGGGGTCACTCCAATGCCGAGGCCTTCCCGGTCCACCTTCCCTGTCCGCTTGCTCCTGCAGAAACAGGGGAGAGGGGCGAGTGTGCGCCGCGCGCGTGCGTGTTTGTACGTGACTCTGTGTGTGCAAGGCTCCAGGTGAGTGCGTGTGCCTTTGTGTCCGGGTGTGCATGGAAGGATTGTGTGCATTTTCTGTGTCCCGTTAATCCTCGTGTGCTTGCGCTATGTTCGTGTGTGCAAGTGCTGTGTGTGCATAGGCTCTGCATCGGTGTACGCGCCTGTGGGTGTCCATGCGTATAGAGTCTCCGTGTGTGCGTTTTTGTGCGAGCTGAGAATGAGAGAGCAACTCCCTTTACAGAAGGTTTGGAAGTGCTGCGTGTTAAGTCGCAAGGACCAGAGGGCTCTGACCCCCAACCAACTGCTCACCTCCTATCCCTACCCTACCCTCCCCCCCCCCCTACCCTAGACCGTCCCCGCCTCCCCGAAGCTCCCCTGTATTGGAACTATGCTAAGGCAGAGGAGGCATACGTTGTTTAAACGTAGATTAAAACAGCTACTGGTTTTCTCTTCCCCTCGAAGACCCACCTCTGCAGCTTGGAAGCCCTAAACCCTGACTGGGGGGAGGTGGGCACCACGTGGCAAAGTCAAGATCAAAGGGACCTCAGGGAGCGCCTAGACCCAAAACCCACTCCACAGATGCTGCAACTGAACCCAGAGAAGGGAACGGACTAGGTCAGAGTCCCCCCAGAGGCCATCACTTGTCCCAGAGCTCGCCAATCCCAGTTCCAAGCCATGGGAGTTTGAGTTTTGTCCGGTGGTCTAAATCCCAGGTGAGAGCACAGGGATGAGATGAGGGATAGTGTCTCCTTTCCCTGGCTGCCAACCTGTTCCATTCACCTCTGGGTTCACTCTCTCCCCAATATGTGTGTGTGGTGGTGGTGGTGGTGGGGGGGGTGATGGGGACCTAAGGCGGGATCTTTTGGGGTTGGGAATGCAGTGGGACTCGAGGGGAAGACACAGTCCCTCCTTTGGTAGGGTCCCCCCGCCACGGGGTTAGCAACTTCCTCTTCGCCCCCGCTTACCTTCAGAACTTTCCAGGTTTGAATGGTACTGTTAGGGATGGGGGGTCGGCTGGCCTCACTTCCTGCGGGGGAGGGGGGAATGGGGCGTGGTGGTAGAAAACCGATCCCAAAGCCATTCCATGCACGTCCTTCCCCTCCCGCGCCAAGGATGCCCGTCCCAAAATTGTTATGCAAAGGAGTCAAGTATGTGATCTTCTGGTGATCAAAGCGGCAAAGCCAAATATTAGAGGAGAAGAATGGATGAGCAGATTAAGAAACCCATCTCGCAGACAATTATCGTCGCAATTGAAAAAGCGCCCTCTTCCCCTTATTCTCCCCCCACCCTCCAAATATAAAAGAAAAAATTAGGTGAAGGATAGGAGTTGGGGATGGTGGCTGAGAAAGGCGGCAGCTGAGTGTGCATGAATAAGCGGGTGCATGCACGAGTTTGTTTAGGGAATATAACGCCCCCTAGGGGTGACCCTAGTGGGTCCTCGTGTTTTCTCTGGCCGAGCGGGCAGAGCCCCGCCCTCCGCACCCAATGCTCATTCACTCCTTAGGGCGTGAGGCCTCTCTGAGCCGCAAGGCTAGAATAGGGTTTATAGGGATTTTCTTTTCAAACCACTCAGCACCCAGCCTGAGCTCCCCTCGCTACGCCCCTTGCTGTCCCCTTTCTCGGGGGAGGGACCCTAGGCCAGCGGTTAGGGCTAGGAGCAGGGTCGAAGAGGCGCTGGCGAATTCCCGGCCGGTTTTCCTGTGAGGAACGCGCCACCTGTCGGTGATTTTGGAGAACTGCACCCGTATGGTGCTCAAGGGAGAGGTTTTGATTGAAGTCCCTGGATCGGAGGGGGAGAAATTTGGCCTCCTTCAGGAAGTCAGCCAACGCCGGACCGAGGAAAGACAACGGGATTCCGGGAAGGGATCTTTCTTGGGATCTCCTCGCCTCATAAGAGTCAAAGCTAGAGAGAAAAAAACCCACGAGGGGCTCTTTGCTCTGTGATTCGGAAAGCAGAAAATGCCTGAGACACAGTGGAATGGGCGCTGCGTTGAGAGTCAGGGACTGGGTTCCTTCGCCCCCTCTGTCTGCCATGTGACCTTGAGCAGGCCCCTGGTTCTCTCTGAGCCTGTTTCTTTCTTCTAATCTGAGGGAATTAGATTAGATTGATCCCCTCTCTACTCCGACCTTGAATCTAGCATTGAATCTCAGCCGTAAATGTAGATATCTGTGTCTTATCGTCTTTCTATTTCTAGCTTTAAATAGATCCTGGACCTTTATATGCGATTTATAGCCTAATCTCTTATACGTATTTAATGTATAGTTGCTTTGATTATATCACTGTTTTCTCCGTTGTCCAAGGATTTCATTGGATGGGGGTGAGGATGTTTCTTGGCCGGAATTATCTTGGTAAGTGCCCATTTATTAAAACCTTTTTAAAAAAAGAATCAAGAAAACTTTGTTCACTTTGCAGTGTGAACACGCTGGGGAGGACCCATGAGGTGGACCTGTGAGGAGGACCCGTGTCATGGGGCCAGTGAGAACATAATGGATGCTAATGTGGAAGGCTTAGGCGAGAAGACCAAGGCCCCAGATTTGAGTCAGTGTTAAAGAGAGGACCGAAGAAGAACCGAGGCCAGAAACAAAGCTGAGGTCACGGACACCCTGTGTCCACCTCCACCCCCGGGACTGGACTGGCCCCTAATCAGAGGCTCCCTCACGGACAGTGTCCAGAGAGCCGAAAAAGCAAGAGTTAAGACCAATCGCTCAAACCTCAAACCACTTCCCCTTGAACTCTCCATGAAATTAATAAAGCGCGGAAACCGGAGGGGGGCAGGCGGCAATCTTTTGCTTGAGTTACCGGGAGATCGCGCATAACTTCCGCTTGGAGTTGCATGTTTGCGCAGCTGGAGGAAAGCGCGGGTTCCGTGCGCTCGGTCCTTTCCGCAAGGCCTGGCCCCCAAGCGTGGGGCAGCCGGGCCGAGTTAGGTGGGTTGGGCAGCCCCAACCGGTCCGCGCCTGACGGAGCAGCAGACGGGTCCGCTAACCTAGTCTTCGGCTCCCGAAGCAGCTCCGCAGCTGAGCGGAGGTCCCGCATCCCTTCCCCTGGGAATAAGAAACTCCCCTGGCGACAGAGGAGCTGCCACTTTGAACCCTGGACCCTTTGCTTTCCGAATGGAGAGGACGTTTCTGGTCTTTCCGTCTGTGAGTCCAGGAATCGTTCTGGGAGCGCCGGCTCCTCCTCGGAGGTGGTGAATTTCAGCGTCTTGACAACCCGCGCACAAGCGGGATTCAGGCTTGGGGTTAGTGTTCCTATTTAGAGATGGAAAAATCGAGGTCGGGAGGTCTGATCATTTGTCCTGTGACCGGCATTCTGAATGCAAACCGAGGCCTGAAGGCTTAGTTGGTGGCCTGGCCCTGACGTCCCGATGGTCTGTGTGGTTCAGGATTTTTCACCGGCTCTCTGGAGTTCCAGTCCCACCGGTGGCCAGGGGTTTGGCGAGTCTGGTTCCTGGCGCCGCAGGACTCACACAGCTTGTGATGGCGCTTTCCCAGCCCCTCAGCCTTGACTCCTGGAATTCCGAACTTCCTGCCTTCTGGCGTCCGTGTAGCGGTCCTGCCGTCAACCGCCTCCCCACGAAACCAGGTCGGCCTGGGAAATCGGGAGCTGCAGGCCTGGGCCTAGCACAGTCAGCACACTGGGGTCGGTGGCGAGCCCGGCGTGGAAGCTGTGGGCTGAGGGTGGTGGGCGCGTGGACATTGTCGACGGCTGGACAGGGAAACAGCAGGGACTCTGTATCTATCCTGACAGTCGTTGTGACTCTCCCAGGCGGGCCACTGGAACCCTGACTTCAGGAATCAAGGTCAAGACCCCCCGGGGGTGAATGCGTTCCCAGGAGCTGACCAAGAGGTGGGAACCTTCCAGAGCCAATTGCAAAGTGGCCGGGGCTGGAGCCCACTAATGCCAGCTACAATTTGCGCTGCTCCGACCAACTTCAGTGGGGGGACTCACATAGGAAAACGATCGGATTTATTTTAAACATTTCTCACATTTCACTCAGACCTTGCGGGTCTACAAAGGGGAGAGTGGTAGGGAAGAGAGAAAGAGACTAGGGGACAGAGATGGGGAAAGGGAGGGAGAGGGGAAAGTTGGGGATAGAGAGAGAGAAGAGGGAGGGAGAGAGCAAGCGAGCGCAAGCGAGCCCTTCCTCCAAAAGGCAAGGGAAAGAAGAGTAGATAACCAGTATTTATCGGGTGCTTGCTCTGGGCATGGCTCTCAGCTCTCCATCTGGGTTAGCTCATTCAATCTTTACTGTAATCTATTGGGGTATGTAATATCACCGTCTCCAGCTTACAAAGGAGGAAACTGAGGCACAGATAGTCGTAAACTATAGTTTACGACTATCCCAAGAAAGATCCCTTCCCTGAATCCTCAAGGGCATGTCCCTAGCAAGCCGGAACTGGAGAACCCAGTCTGTCCCCAGCTCTAGAGGAGAGGTGGGGACCAGTCAGCTCAGCGGCTTCTCGAAGTTGCCCCCCAGGCCCCAAGGAGGACGAGGATTCTAATTTCCCTCGCACAGACGCAAGGCCTCAGGGATCCCAAGCCCTGAAGTCAGCCGCGTTCTCACCAGCCCCGCGAGTTTGGCTGCAGGGTCCGTCCGGTGAGCCCCCAGCCCATGCCTTGCACGCCGGCCCCAGTCCTGGACCGAGAACTGGAATCCCAAAGCCTTGGCCCACTGCGGGGAGACGACTTTCGGCTTCCGTCGCAGTGAAGGGCCCCGGGGCCGAGAGCAGTGTGGAGGCCTCAGCCTCTCCTGGCTGGTATTGTCTGTGTTCTTTCTACGTGCTCCCAAGCGCAGGGAGTGCAGAAAGCGCGGAGCATCAACTCGGTCTTGGTTGTCTGCACCAGGCGACGGGGACAGAAATGCTGGTCTGGGCAGGCCCGCAGGCCCCAGCTCCTGCCTCCAGGAGCCGGCTTCCAGGCTCAGTGGCTGGTCTAGGTGTCTACTAGGGGGTCGCCAAAGCCCAGACTTTTTCAGACTTGCTCCTGGGCAGCAGGCGAGGACCTGATTGGGATGTGCATGGAACTCTGGTCCCACAAAGACGACAAGTCTCTGAGCTTCCCCAGACTAGCGCTTCCACTGTCTTGGCAAGGATAAGAGAGGGACCCCAGGGACAGTTGAGGCCTGTGGCAAAACCTCGAGAACCCAGGGCTCCCCAACCATGCTGGGGCAGTCACCCTTCCAGATCGCTTTACTCCCAGGTCCTGGCAGTCCATCCGTGGGTCGACACTAAGTCCTGTGGAGCACCTTTGACCAGGATGGGAGTGGGGATAGGGAAGGAAGGAGGGGACCTAGGTCCAGCATTCCCAGGAGACATAAATCTCTCCACCCCAATCTTGACCCCAGGTCACCGGCTGGCCAACTTCTGGAAACATCACTGGCCCCCCAGAAGCCAGCAGCGGCACCCCCCCCCCCAGCCTGGTGGAAGGACCTTCCGGGCTAGAGAATGGAGGTGCCTGGCTTGGTTTAAGAAAGCACAGGTGTGCAGAGAGGGGCTAGCGTTACCCCTAGGGTGGTGGGAACCACAGCTAACCGCCAGAGATTTCAGTCCTTTTTCCTCACTTGGCCTTGGCTGCATCTACCCCACTTTCACCTCCCCTGAGCTTTCACCTTTAACCAGGGGAGCAGAACCAGAGGTCTTGTACCAAAAAAAAGTCTTATTTTCTCGGAAGTAGACAATAAGCCCTGGGGCTCTCATGGCCAGGAAAGAAGCCTCCATGCCGACAAGATGCAGACTTTGCTAGCCTGCACCACTCCCCTGTTTTCACAGACTGAATTAGAATTAGGATTTGTCAAATACTAAAAGGCCTCCTATCAGAGCCGCCTTAGGTTTGGGACTCACCACCTTGGGATTTTATAGTTACTTTAATGGAGAGGTTTGGAATGAGACTTAAGGGTGTCAGCAGTTTTGAATAAGAGTGAACTTGAACTTGACACAGGCTTTTTTTTTTTTTTTTTTTGAAAGGTGTCTGGACCTTGAGTCAAAATACAAGAGATTCCATCCCCACCACACTCCTGGAGGTTCCAGGTACCTTGTTAGTGGGGCCCTGGGGACTGGGGGTGCAGAATTTGCAGGGAGCAGGGGGTGGTGATCTTGGCTGGGTCACCAGAGAGAATAAAAGCCAAGCGACTATGCAGCATCCCCTCTTCTTCATCAACCTTTAGCATTTCTCTCTTCCCCCTGTCAGTCTCCCAGCTATCAAGTGTGGACTCGACAGGAATGTTGCAAGGAAAAACTAATTAAATGGCAGTACAGTGCTTTGAAAATATTAAGTGTCATGTAAATGCCTAATGCTAATAATAATCTTGATGGTGGTAATTATGTGCCAGGAAGCACATCCCAGACAGCCCAGCTCTGAGCCCAAATGTGCATGTCTAGGAGAATCCCAGGGAACGCCCATTCTTTCTGTGGTGGAGCCCAGCTCAGAATGGCCAGGTGGAAGATGGGAGCTCCAGGTCTCGCCCCTATCACCTAGGAGGCAAACCAGGGTTAACTTGGCTGCGGGAGTCCTTAAGTTACTGCCCTCTCTGACAGGGAAGCCCCCATCATCGCCTGTAAAGTGGGGAATTTGAGATTCCTGGGGAGTGACCACTCCCAGGAGGCTCTGACAGGCTCCACTGTGCATTCATGTCAAGGTCTGACCTTTGTGAGCTGGGCACCTTCTGTTTTCCAGAGCTTGGTGAAGACATCGCTGCGGAGCCTTTAGGTAGATTGAAAGAGAAGAATGTTCTCTTAGGGACATGCATCTCTCACCCTCCTCTTTCTCTGAACTCTGGGTGGGAGGGGCACAGAGCTCTTGAATCTTCCCTTCAACATTTTTCTAGTTTGATGAAACACCAGGCCTTCCCAGGATTTACAGTTTCCTTATAAGGCAATTTTGCCACCACCCAACCCTCACCCCCATTTTCTCCCAACGGAAGCTTCCCGATACCACTACCACTGGCCTGGAGCTCTAGGGCCCTGATGTCTGCCAAAACCAGCGCGGGCTTTGAAGGCAGCAAATTATAGTGAGTCACGATGGAGGCTTTTGGGAATTTCCACCCCAGAAATCACTGGGTCTTTTAGGGGTTTTGTACAATCACCTAGATACTTTAATGACACTCCTCACCCTTGAACTTGCCCTAATTTCATTTCTTCGTGACTGGGAGAGTAGTTACAAATTTGGGTTCCGCTAGCTGCCTGTTTTTGGTCTTCCTCAATTTAGTGTGAGGTTCAGCTTTTACTGCTATGTGATGACATACCCCTGGCCATTTGGGAAGTGTATGGCTGACTTTTTAAATTTATTATTCAAAAGAAGCAAATTCTTGTCTACATTTTTTTAGAGAGGGGCGCAGGGGCAGAGAGAGTGGGAGAGAGAGAACCTTAAGCAGGCTCCACGCCCAGCATGTGAACCTAACACGGGGCTCGATCTCATGCCCCTGAGATCAGGACCTGAGCCGAAATCGAGTCAGATGCTTAACTGACTGAGCCACCCAGGCGCCCCATCTTGTCTACATTTAAAAACAAAATGCTTTGTTTTAAGTTAGGCTTCAGTAACTCAAAAACACTTTTCCTTTAAAAGTAACCCTTTGAACGTATCCTATAGAAACACACACACACACACACAAACACAAATGCACAGTCGAAAGAAATTTTGTAGTTTGCATTTCGCTCTTTCCTGTCCAAATCCAGACTTCCCTTTTTTATTTCTTCTTTGTAACGAGAAGCTTGGTGGCCCCGGCCCAGCCTCCTCACACATATTCTAGCTGAGAAATGGTGATGCGTGGGGCACGCAGTTCAGGGCAGGCCGACTGACCTCAGGCCAGTGCTCCGTCTGCCCTGCAGACTGCCGGCCGCTTCTTTGGATAAGGAGGAAACTTTGCATGCAAAATCCCTCTCGGTTCCCAAATGTGACCTTAGGAATGGACAGTTCCTGCAATTCAAAAATAGGATTCTCCCACTGACACCCCCAGGTTCTCAGGCAACCTCCAAGGCATTCGGGCACTTTCTAGGTGAGATGGTACAGTTACTGTCCAAGACAGTGGGACATGAACAGCAGGGTTCCTTCCCTAGCCCCTGGCTTATTTTCTGGGTTGAGGTGGCACCCCCAGTAATCCCTGCATAGGAGTGGGATCTTTGGCGTCTGAGAACCTTTGGGGGGAAGGGCAGAGTTAAGAAGCATACCATCACTTTTGTAACTTTTTAACAAGTTTGTTTTGTTGTTGTTGGTATGCTCAGCCCCACCCGAGACTCCTGCTGCCTCATGAAGAATCTGTTTCCAAATCAGATGAATCACTACCGGAGACACACTCGATGTTGCAGATAAGTTTTTACAACAGCTGTGGAGTCAGCCTGTGTGTTTTTATGAAGATATTGTTCACCGAAAACATTCTGTCCTCCAGGAATTTCATAGCAAACATGTGTGTTTCACTTTTTGGCATTTGGGCTCCCCTTGACTGGTGGTAGGGGAGTGTGGGGTGGAGCCCAGGAGACTGAGGGGGGCCCTGGCTCTAGATTAAGGGGAAGAAGCAAGGAGAGGATGGGGCTCTGTAGCGAGAGACAAGGCTACCCAGAGCATGTAGCTTGGCCAGCTTTATTGGTGCTTTTCAACACACACACACACACACACACACACACACACACAGGACTCCCAGTCTTTATTTGACATCTGGAATTCTATGCTGGGTGCTGTGCTTGCTGTGAGCTGTGGGTCCCCATGCATTTTAGTTAATAATTTTGGTTAACTTTAAAAACACTCTGCCCTGAGCAGGCCATTCAGGAAACGGGGCTTCTCTTCTGAGGTGGCAAGCCCTTCTCCCCCACCTCCTCATGGGCTGTCAACACAGTGCCAGACATTGAAAACCAGTCCCTCCAGAAATTCAGATGTTTCCACACTGTAGGCTGTTTGGCTCTGAGATTTGAAATGTTCAGCATTTTCTCCAGATAATAGCATGTTAGCAGGTCCCACAATAGCCTGGGAGTTTGGGTTTACCTTCCGCCTCCTATGGACAGGAGTCCACAGAGTAGAGTGGGTCAAAAGTCTGACCCACCAAACTGAAATGCTCCCCAAGCCTGCAGGGCCTGGGGTGGGAGTGGGGGTGGGGCAACAGGTCCTGAAGACATTCTGTCCAGTGGGCACTGCCCCAGCATGTCTAGATGAGATGCCCTGGCCCGGTGTGAGGGTCCAGGGTGGCGCAAGACCAGGGCTTGGAGAGAAAGCAGGCTAGCCTTCCTCCTGCACGTCTCCCAGGGAAGCTAGTTTGATGGGAAGCCTGGCAAATTCAGCTGTCCCCTGAACATTCTCAGTGTGGAGTCAGGGCGGCTAATGGGGGTGGGGAGGTGGGAGAGGGTTACAAGGCTTTGAACTCTCTTTGTTATGACAAATCTCTGGTGGGCCAGAGAAACTTTTCCTCTGTTCTTTTAGTCTTTCCCATGGAGGGAGGATCGTGTGGCCCACATCCTTCTGTAAACTTATATCCCAGGTCTCTGGCCTGTGAGTGAAAAAGGAGAAGAGTGTGTCACATTTAGGGTTTAAAGGATATAAAGCTTAAAGGGAGCACATGATGGAATTTTAGGCATTATCCAGCAGGTGGCAAAAATTCTGGGCGAGTCCAGGCTGTCTCAGTGCTAGCTGATAAATCATCCTCGCACTTGGGATGAATTCTCCTTGGTCCCAACATCCCTTCATTATATGTAAAGTGCTTCTCAGAGCTGGCGCACGTGACTTTTCTCGGCTCTGCCCAGTAGTATCGCTGAGCTCTGGAAATATGGCTGGTCTGACCTGAGATGTGCTGTCGAAGTAAGACACGCACCAGGTCTCAAAGACTTAGCATGACAAAAAGAATAAAAAGCATCCCATTAAGACACACCATCTTTGGGGTGATCCGTGGTGGATGTTTTGAGGGCAGCTGACCTGCAGCCTGCGCGCCCCGGACCGCCTTCTGTGGAAGCCTGAGCCGGCCGTGTAGCTTTCTCCCTTTGTCTCATAACCGTGTCCACCAACGAGAATGCTAATTCACCAGCTGCCCGCCTTAACAGATTCAAGAACAAGGGGAAAGACGGTACAGAAATGAGGCGGCGCTGAATAGAAGTTAATGTGGAGCTGAGGAAAGCTAAGAAGGATGACCAGATGCTGAAAAGGAGAAACGTAAGCTCGTTTCCTGATGAGGCTACCTCTCCACTACAGGAAAACCGCAACAACCAGGGCACTGTAAATTGGTCTGTTGATGACATTGTCAGAGGCATAAATAGCAACAATTTGGAAAGCCAGCTCCAGGCTACTCAAGCTGCTAGGAAACTGCTTTCTAGGGAAAAACAGCCCCCCATAGACAACATAATTCGGGCTGGTTTGATTCCAAAGTTTGTGTCCTTCTTGGGCAGAACTGATTGTAGTCCCATTCAGTTTGAATCTGCTTGGGCTCTCACTAACATTGCTTCTGGGATGTCAGAACAGACCAAGGCTGTGGTAGATGGAAGTGCTATCCCAGCATTCACTTCTCTGTTGGCATCTTCCCATGCCCACATCAGTGAACAAGCTGTATGGGCTCTAGGAAACATTGCAGGTGATGGTTCAGTTTTTCGAGACTTGGTTATTAAGTATGGTGCAGTTGACCCACTGTTGGCTCTCCTTGCAGTTCCTGATACGTCATCTTTAGCATGTGGTTACTTAAGTAACCTTACTTGGACACTTTCAAACCTTTGTCGCAACAAGAATCCTGCACCCCCATTAGATGCTGTTGAGCAGATTCTTCCTACTTTAGTTCGTCTCCTGCATCATGATGATCCAGAAGTATTGGCAGATACCTGCTGGGCCATTTCCTACCTTACTGATGGTCCAAATGAACGGATTGAAATGGTTGTGAAAACAGGAGTTGTGCCCCAGCTTGTGAAGCTTCTAGGAGCTACTGAATTGCCCATTGTGACTCCTGCGCTAAGAGCCATAGGAAATATTGTCACTGGGACAGATGAACAGACTCAGGTTGTAATAGATGCAGGAGCACTTGCTGTTTTTCCCAGCCTCCTAACGAACCCCAAAACTAATATTCAGAAGGAAGCTACGTGGACAATGTCAAACATCACAGCTGGTTGCCAGGACCAGATACAGCAAGTTGTGAATCATGGATTAGTCCCATTCCTCGTTGGTGTTCTCTCTAAGGCAGACTTTAAGACACAAAAGGAAGCTGTCTGGGCTGTGACCAACTATACAAGTGGTGGGACAGTTGAACAGATTGTATACCTCGTTCATTGTGGCATAATAGAACCATTGATGAACCTCTTAACTGCAAAAGACACCAAAATTATTCTGGTTATTCTGGATGCCATTTCAAACATCTTTCAGGCTGCTGAGAAACTAGGTGAAACTGAGAAACTTAGTATAATGATTGAAGAATGTGGAGGTTTGGACAAAATTGAAGCTCTACAAAACCATGAAAATGAGTCTGTGTACAAAGCTTCATTAAACTTGATTGAGAAGTATTTCTCTGTAGAGGAAGAGGAAGATCAGAATGTTGTGCCAGAAACTGCCTCTGAAGGCTATACGTTCCAAGTTCAGGATGGCACTCCCCGGGGCTTTGAACTTTTAGATTGTACAGCTGAGGCAGAAAGTTGTTTGTTGTGTACTCTGTTTGGTAGAAGTTTGTCTTACTGTTTCTCTACTAAGAACTCTTTTTAAATGTGTTTTGTTATTGTAGCACTTTTTACAAGGAAACTCTACTTGACCAGTTCCAAACTGTACAACCTGTATGAAGCTCCTCCTCTCAGTGGGTTTCTTATTTCTATGTGGAATCTCCTCTCTTGCAGTGTCCTGTAAATAAAGATTAAATTCCACTCTTTTCTTTAAAAAAAAAAAAAGTATCCCATTAACTTCTAAAATATTGATTATATGTTGACATAGTACTATTTTGAATATTGGGCTAAATATTATTACAATTCATATCATTTATTTCTTTTTATTTTCTTTTAATGTGGCTATTAAAACATTTAAAATGATACACTCAACTGGCATATAGGGCTCGCATTTTATTTCTATCAGACAGTACTGGTCTAGGTAATCCTTTCCCTTCTGAAACTATTTTGAGGACTTGCTTGTTAATTTCTTTTGTTAGCAAAGTGAATGGAGGCGGCTCAGAGCCTCAGCAAAATCCTTTCTGCTGATAGGAACTGAAGGGCAGGCGCGGGTGGGAGCCCTAGTGGCTTGTCTATAAATACTGGCTTCTGGCGACATCATGTGGCCACATATGGGTACTACACCAGCCACAGGCTACGTGCAAGTCCCCAGTCCCCTTCTGTAGTGACCCACACGGAATGAGCCAATAAATCAGAAATCCTAAACTTGGAGATGGATATCTTTCCCCCTTAATCTGTCCTCTTTTTACTCTCCACCTCCTTTCAGCTTGGCCACATCTGCAATATTGGGTCTGAAGTACTAACTCACTGGGGGGTTGCCTTCTTAACAGAGGGATGCTCAGCTGGAAGGTGGACATCCACGGCTGGCTACTTCACAAAAGATTCGAATAGTCTTAGGAAGGCCATTCAACCTCTCAGTCCCCTTTTCCCTCAAGTGCAAAATAAAAGGTGGTAGCAGATGACCTCTAAACTCACTTCTGGCTCCCCAAATCCGTGAGTCTCAGGATGGATTTTGAGATATGAGGGGAAAGGCACTGAGTGCCTCACTGCTGGGGACCTACAAGAAAGGCGCAGGCTTGGGCCTAACTCAAGGTCAGGGGGGTGACCCAAACAGGGAGCTGACGTGACTGACAGTGATTTCTGAGGAGGTGAGAATGCTCATCATAAGCACAACTGTTAACCATTTGTGGAAATGAGTTCTTCACAGATACTCTCTCTTTGAATCCTCACAGCATGCCATGAATTAGGTATTATCATGTCAGTTTAAAAATGTTTATTAATATTATAATAATATACTATATGCGTGTACACAAGTGTGCAAATTTAAAATCATAATACTATGATGAATAGCTATGAACTACCCTTGAGAACTAGGCATCACTGCTGACTTTCTTCTATGCCTTTGTCCCCTCCCCCATCTCGTTCCTCTGCTTCTGCCCCCAGTAATTATTATCCCAAATTCTCTGTTTTTCGTTTGTTTTCTTAAAAACTGGTTATTATTTTATATTGTTTCATTTTGCTTGCATTTGAGGTCCTATGGGACTTGTTTGTTCACGTTCTACTACTTGTCCAAGATTCACCCCTGTTACCTGTAACAGGATTAGTGTCATGGTCACAGTTGTATGAGACTTCATTATTGGAGTATACTTCAACTTACTTACCCATCCTCCTGTCAGTGGACATTTGGGTTGCTTCTAGTTCTTTCTGAGAGCATTCTCATTCATGTCTCTCCTATACATATGTAACAATATCTCAAGAAGACCATAAAAAGATCGGGGAGGGCAGAGGTCAAGTGGAGAGGGTATTTTTTAGAGTGGTGAAACTATTTTTGAGTAAGTGGCAGAACTATTACTAATGAGTTTCACCGCCTCAAAGTGGGATCCCATGATGGATACACATTATGCATCTATCAAATCCACAGAACTTCACAGCACAAAGAATGAACCTTAATATATGTTGTGTTTAGAAGGATGGAGGCGCCTGGGTGGCTCAATCGGTTAAGTGTCTGATTCTTGATTTCAGCTTGGGTCATGATCTTAGGGTAGTGAGATCGAGCCCCGTGTTGGGCTCCCTGCTAGGCAGGGAGCCTGCTTAAGATTCTCTCTCTCTTCCTCTCCCTCTGCCCCTTCCCCCCATAAACAAACAAACAAACAAAAAAACATTTAGAAGGACAGAGGATCCTGTGAAGGAAGCTGATGGTGAGAATTTAAGTGTTTTGCAAATGAATGAACAACCCCCCAGTAGGGGATGGAGGAAAGGTGCCAACTCAAGCAACTTTGGAAATAAGTTAAGACTAAGGGCAAAGGGAAGTGCACGAAAGCACCATACTCTGGTTAGTAAAGTTGTTTCACGCAATAATTATTCTGATAGTGCTAAACACGTATGCTGGAATCGAATAATGGAATAAATGGATGGCAGTGGGTGGGAGACTGGTGTCTCATTGTTGGAGTGGGAATTTACAGATAATCAAGGGGAGGAAGCCAGAATGATCCAAGTGATAATGGGTCAGACTTGGAGACACTGGTATGATCTCATGTTTAGCTTAATATAAATTCAGATGGTGATATATAGAAATACATATAGGGATGTGTCTATATATGGGTTAGTACACACAGGCATGTTTCCTGTTCCATCAGCTGAGGAAGCCCAGAAGCAGTGATACCCCCAATAACAATGAGCACACTGGCACCCCCATCTAGGGTCCCAATACCATTGTCTTATTAAGGAACCAGGACTCCTTGGAGAAATGGCTGATTCTGGAACCCGGCAAGACATATACAAGATGAGCCTGGAGTCTTTTGGTGCTAGAAAGTAATGAAGTGCTCAAAGAATTTAAAACACCTGCATTGATAGAGGTCTGTCAAAGGGATCCAGGGGCCAATGGAAAGAACCCCCAGTGGTAAATCTGGAACAATTTAAGTCACAAAATAAGGTAGTATTGGATCCTGAACCCAAAGTACAAAATAAATACTGATGAGTCCATACTGATACAAATGATTGAATAAATACATGAATAGGAGAAATGAGGCAAATCTCCCTTGCAGAAAAATTCCAAATAATTTCTATCCATATTTCACCCTCAAGGAATAAAATCATACATCCTCACCCTGTAAGTGTAGGCTCTGTTCAGTGACCTCCTTCCAAAGAGTGCAGCTCACAGGGGTGGGGGGTAAGGGGAAGAATCACTTGACAGTGGCAAAGCCTGAAAAACACTCCCTCAGCTAGGTGATCAAGGTCAGTATCAGCAGAGGTAAATCACGTTAGTATGTACCCTTGATAAAATGACGAAAATGGCCCTTTACCTCTCTGGTCTTCTTCCCTAAAGCCCATAAACCCAGTCTAGTCATGAGAAATACATCAAATAAATTCCTCCTGAGGGACATCCTACAAAATATTTGATTGGTACTCCTTAGAACTGTCAAGGTCATCAAAAACAAGGAAAGTCTGAGAAACTGCTACAGCCCAGAGGAGCTGAAGGAGCTATGACAAGCGAATGTGGTGTGGCATCCCAAATGAGATCCTGAAACAGAAGAAGACAATGGATAAAAGCTAAGAAAACGTGAATAAACCAGGGACTGTAGTTTGTAACAGTATATGACTATGTAACAAATGTACCAGGCTAATGTCAGATGTTAATAATAGCGGAAACTAGGTGAGGGGGCATGTGGGAATGCTCCGCACTGTTGTTGTTTTTTTTTAATTTCCCTGTAAATTTAAAACCATTCTAAGAAATAAAGCCTATTAAAAATGTTGTGGCTTAAAAAAAAGTGATAGACCAAAACAAAATAAGGCTTTAAAAATGTCTCTAGATCAGGGTTGGCAAACTTTATAAAAGGCCATTTAGGAAATATTCAGGCTTTGTGGGCCTTGTGGTCTCTGTTGCAGCTCCTCAGCTCTGTTGTCTTAGAATAAGAACAGCCACAGGTGAGATGTGAACAGGTGAGTTGGTGGGGTTCCAACAATGAGATTTGATTTAGCAAAAACAAAACAGAGCCAAAATGGCCCGTAAGCCACAGTTTGCTGACCCAGCTCTAGCATATATACTTAGAAACAGAATGCTACATCACACAGATCCAAAGGCTCAACTGTTTTTCTAAGAGACTGCATCAAACAAACACCCATCAGAAACAAATTAACATAAACGTTCCTATTCATTGATATCTTGTCCAGAGTTTAGCATATTTTCTAAGGTGGCACCTCCCTATATTCTTATTTTGTGTTTACCTAATTCTAATGCACTTGTTTATTGTGGTCTCCCTTCTGAGAAATGCCTATTCATGCCTTTTGCTCATTTTCTGTTGTGTTGTCTTTTTTTTTTTTAATGTATTAGCAAGAGCTTTTTATATAGCCTGGATACTAATCTTTTAGCAGTTACAGATGTTCCAAACATCTTCTCCCAGTTTATGGCTTGTCTTTTCACTTCATTTTTGGTGTCTTTGACGAAGAGAGTTCTTCACTGCAATGTAGTCTGGTTTCTTAGTCTTTCCTTTTGGTAGTCAGCGCTTTTCTTTGGTCCTGGTGAAGAAGTTCTCTTGCACTCAGGCAGAAAGATACTTCCTGTATTTTCTTTGAAAAGTTTTGAAGTTGTGCCTTTCACCTGTAAGTGCTCAGTACATCTGGAAGTTACACAAAGTCTAGAATATATGGAGGAGGAAAAGATTCAATTTTATTGTTTTCTCTTTGGATAACCAGGAGTCCCGACCCCAGTGCCTGGCCCCTGCTGTCTGCGATGTCCCCATCTCGTGTTACCGTTCCATTCAGGGGTGAGTCTAGTGATCTGTCTCATTTGTTTTATTTGTCATGTAATCTATAATATTATGATAAGTCTTGGTATCAAATTACTCCCAACCTATTCTGCCTTCAGGAATGTCTTGACTATTTTTAATCCTTTGGACTTCCAAGTATTCTTTAACATCTTATTGTCAAGTTTTATGAAAAGCAGTCCTCCTGAGAACTTATTGGCACTGCACTGAATGCATAGATTGGCTTAGGAAAAATCGGCATGTTCAAATTACTGAGTTTTCCTATCTATGAACGTATGATATGTCTCCTAATATCTTTGTTTTACAGAAGAGGAAACAAATGAAGTTCAAAGGGGTTAGGTGACTTTCCCCAGGTCAAACAGCTACTTCCATGGAAGAGCCACCATTGTGACCCAGAGCCATTTTTACCCAGAAGTCCTTGCTCTAAACAGCTAGACTGCACCATTAATCTGTTTTGGGGAGGCCTTTCTCCTGGACATTTATCCCTTGTAGACAGGTGCTTTGATTGCCCTTGATGCCAGGGTGTCAGGCATGGGCCTGAGGAGAAGGTCTCAAGACTCACTGACTAGCCACCCAAACGAACATGTGAGCATAGGAGGAGCTGGGGCTGTGCACCAAGGGAATAACGTTGAGGAGAGGGATTGGTTTAGGATTTAGATGAGTCAAACCCATATATGTCAGAAGGCTTGAGTCTGAGTCCCAGCTCTTCCACTTCTAGCTCTGCGAACTTGGGCAAGTCACTTAACTTTTCTGAGGCACCGTTGTCTCATTTCTAAGGAAGAATACTTATTACTTCTCCCAGACAATGTCACTGTGGGGGTTAAATTAGATAATGCATGTAACATTCCTGGCCCAGTACCTGGTGTCCATCCAGTGATACTGTGATTAGCTCATGAGCTCTGGACTCACAACCCACCCACTTGTGATAAAGATTTTCATGGACAGGGGCACCTGGATAACTCAGTCGGTAGAGATTGCAACTCTTCATATCACGGTTGTGAGTTCAAGCCCCACGTTGGAGGTAGAGTTTACTTAAAAATAAAATCTTAAAAAAAAAAAAAGAAGAAGACTTTAATGGACAGAAAGACCGTAAAGAGGGCTCCTGACTACAGCAAGCTTGCAGATCCATCAGAGTGACAGGACAGCAGCAGAGGGGGTCTCTGAAGTTCACACCACGCCTCCTGCTGCTCAGATATTTGCTCACAGCTCTTCTTAACAGGTTCTCAGGGAGCCAACAATCAGGTCTTCACAAGGCTCCAGGGCCCCTTGAAGCAGTGGTTGGGAAATCTGATCTGATAAACAGATAAGAAATACTTCTGATTAGCACATTCAATGCAAACACAGTGATTGCACATACAGTAATCTTTCAAACCATCAAGATAATTCTCAGACAAGTCTTCACTTATAAGGAGGCTCAGCATGTTCATTGTATATACTACCAATTTCCATGTTTTCATTGACAACAGTTAAGAACCACAGCCTAGCTGGTCTGTATGTCTGCCAAGTCTAAAAACAAAGAATTGGAATGAACTGGCATTTAATATTTTTAAGGTATGTCTTTACATTTTTTTTTATTGAAGTATAACTTAAATTCAGTAAGTTTATGAATCTGGAGTGTCCAGCTTCCTAAACATTTTCATCTGTATACACCTGTGCAACCCCCACCCACTGCTCATCATTCAACATTTCCCACCCCCAGAGGACTCCTTCATGCTCCTCAAAGTCACATTCCCCTACAGAGGCGGCCACTATTCTGACTTTAGTCACCACAGATACGTTTGGCCTCATTCTGTAAATTGAATTATATCACATGTGTGGTTTTTTGGGGTTTTTTTTTGCATATGGCTTCTTTAGCACAACGTTACCTCTGTGAGAGTCGTCTGGGATATTACATGTGGCTGTAGTTTGCTTATTCCAACAGCTGTGTAAGAACACATTGTATGATATACCACGAATCATTTTACCACTGGTGGACGTTTTGGGTGTTTCCAGTTTGGGGCTATTACAAATAAGACAGCTATGAACATCATTGGGCAGGCCTTTTAGTGCATCTGTGTGCACCCTAAGGTTGGTATGAAACCAGAAGTCAAATTTCTGCATTACAATAGGCATTGAATGTTCTTTTTTTCTTTCTTTTTAAAATTAGTGTTTTGAGATCCAATTTACATGCAGTCAAACCCACAAATTTTAACTGTACAACACGATGAGTTTTGACAAATGTCCATGGTTGTGTACCCACCACTAACATCAAGATATAAAACAACAGTTCCTTCACTTCCCAAAAGTTCCCCATGTCCCTCTGCAATCACTTTCCCATTCTCAGCCCTGGCAACCACCCATCTGATTCCTGTCACTCTAATTTTGCCTTGTCTAGAATTTCCTATAAATGGAACCAGACGTTCTATTGTCTTTTGTGTCTCATTTCTTTCACTCAGCATAATTATTTTGAGGTTCATCTGTGATATTACATATGTGCATAGTTCAATTCTTTTTATTTACAGAGTGATCCATATTTCATTGTGATAGACCACATTTTATTTTCCCATTTACCTCTTGATAGATATTTGGGATTTTTTTTTCCTGTATGGGGACTCTCGTTAATAAAGCCGCTATTAATATTTGCTACAGTTCTTTGCATAGAAATGTGTTTTAGTTTCTTTGGGATAAATACCTACAAGTAGGGTTATTGGGTCACATGGTAAGTATAATGTAACTTTATAGGAAATTGCCAAATTGTTTCCCAAGGTGGTTGTACCATTTTGCTTTCCCACCAGCAATGTATGAAAGTTTCAGTTCCTCCGTGTCCTCACCTACACTTGGTATTGTCAATCTTTTAAATTTAGCCAATTGTAGAAATGTATAGTGGTATCTCATTTTGGCTTTAATTATCTTGTCTTAGGCCTATAGACCATTTGGGTATCTTCCTGACTTAAGCGCTGTTCACATCTTTTACTCTTTTAAAAATTGAGTTGTCTTCTCATAAAGTTGTAAGAATTCTTTATGTATTCAAGATATAAGTCTTTTATCAGATATGTACTTTGAGAATATTTTCTTCCAGGCTGTGGCTTGTCTTGTCATTTTCTTAATAGTGTCTTTGAAGAGCATAGATTGATTTTTTATTCTGCTCAAGTCCAATTTGTTACTCTTTCTTCTATAGTTTATGTAGTTTGTGTTTTATCTAAGAAATTCTTGCCTACCCCACAACCACAGAGTTTATTGTCACATTTTCTTCTGTAACTGTCATAGTTTTAGCTATTACATTTAGGTCTATGATTCATTACAAGTTAAATCTTGTTTATACCATCAGATAAGAGTTGAAAAATACTTTTTTGCTTATGGGATTCCATTTGGTCCAGCACATGTGTCGAAAAGCTTATCCTTTCCCCATTGAATTACCTTGGCCTCTTTGTCAAAAAATTATACATGTACATATATGATAGGGTTGTTGCGAGAATTGAATGAAACTTTGAAAGCACTAAGCATCTATAACTGGCACGTAGTAATTGCACAATAAATATTTTCACATTTATAATCATTTGTCACTATTAATTTATAATTTATTGTTGTCTTAGTTAGCTTTCCTGTAAAAGAGATGCAATATTATGCACCTTGCAGAGTTTTGTGAGGATCTGGGGAGGAGTCATGTAAATAGAACTTTCTAACAATGCCTACATGTGGAAAGTTCTCAACAGTGTCCTTTCTCTTCTCTGTATGACAGTGCTTACAAGTGAACACTCTTTTTGTTTAAGATTTATTTTTTTATTTGAGAGAGAGAGTGCACGCGAGTTGGGGGGAGGGGCAGAGAGAGAGAATCTGAAGCCGACTCCATGCTGAGCGTGGAGCCCCATGTAGGGCTCAATCCCATGACCATTGAGACCATGACCTGAGCTGAAACCAAGAGTTGGATGCTTAACCCACTGAGCCACCCAGGTGCCCCCAAGTAGACACTCTTTAAACAACAGCTGTGGGGCACCTGGGTGGCTCAGTTGTTAAGCATCTGCCTTTGGCTCAGGTCATGATTCCAGGGTCCTGGGATCAAGCCACGTGTCAGGATCCCTGCTCAGTGGGAAGCCTGCTTCTCCCTCTCCCACTCCCCCTGCTTGTGTTCCTGCTCTCACTGTCTCTCTCTCTGTCAAATAAATAAATAAAAATTTTTTAAAAAAATAAACAACAGCTGTTATCATGTGCAACCTTGTAACCTGTCACAGGAGGAACAACACATGAAAGGATATTATAAAACTGTCAATGCTAGTATTTCATATGAAACAACAGGGAGTTATTTTCTGCCTTTTAGACTGGGCAAGATTAAAAAAAAAAAAAGATGAAACCCAGTGTCGTTGAAGATGAGGGAGCATGAGCACTCTTTTATATTGTTGGTAATACTGCACATTAGCCAAGATTTCCTGCAGGGCAGTCTGGCAATATAAAACAGGACTTGTTAAAGCATGCATGAATTGGGACCTAGCAACCCACTTTTTAGGAATTTCAGCCCAAGAAGATAATGAAGATTATGGGTTGAGAAAGGTGTGCAAAGATGTTCACTGTCATAATGTATATAATCAGAAAAACATGTAACTATCTAAACACCTGACACAAGTAAATCGCCGTACCTTTGTGCAATAATACACTAGACCCTTTCCTTAAAATGATGTAGTAGAAGAATGTTTTACAAGGTATTGAATGAAAGGGATAGATTACATACCAGAATTCATTTTTTCATTCAACAAACATTTGTTGCCCAGCACTGGGTCAGGCACCAGTGCTACAGCAGAGAAGTAGATGGACGTGATCTCTCTCTTTACGAGGCTTCCAGAAAGAAAAAAATGCAGTTATAATACAGGGTGGTGAGTGCTGGGATAGGTGAGGGGAAGATGCTTAAGAAACACAGACAGTGGTTACTGGGTCAGAGTTCACCTGCATTCCCTGTTTACGCAGAGTAGGCGGTCCCACAGCAAGTGAGATCTCAGTGGAGACCTGAAGGCTGGGTGGGGGCTAAGCAGAGGCAGATGTGGGGTTGGGGTGAGGAGATGGAAGAGGGTTCTAGGCAAAGGGAACCATGCTACCACAAGTTCCAGGAGAAAGCTTTAAAGCTAAGGAGTGAACTGATCAGATTCACACTGGAGAAGAACTCCTCTCCCGGTATGGTGAGTAGGTTGGAGGGGACCATGCTGGAAAGTTAGAAGAACAATTAGAGACTCTTGGGTAATTAATTCAGGGACAGTGGTGGGCCTCAGGTAGGGGACAGAGTGTGGTGTTGGAAAGAGTGGGTGGATTCAAGAGATATTTAGCAAGGATATTGGACAGGACTCAATGTTTGATTGGATATGGGCAGTGGGAGGGGGCAGAAGGAGACACCAACCAGGCTTGACCCCCTGAATCAAGAATGATCCCACCCAGGGAACACAAGGGAAAGAAACTTTGGTGGGGAGAAGGGAGAAGGTGTTGGTTTCTACTTGAGTTCTTCTGTCTACACTCAGTAGACAGGTGGGGAGTAGTCTGTAGCTCAGGAGGGAGATCAAAACCAAAAGTAGCGGTTCAGGAGCAACTCATCTCATATAGAGGAAGCAATCAGACACAAGAGAGTGAGTGAGAACACCTAGGCCAGTGTTTTTCAAACTGTAGATCTGAACCCATTAGTGGATTATAAAATCAATTTAGTGGAAGATGTCCAGCATTAAAAACAAAGAAATATGAGAAGAAAAATTTCAGAGTGCGTTCATAATTAAGGGTAAGAGTTGGTTTATGAAACTTTCATTTTAGATTATATATGAATAAAACTCTGCCGTAGGTGCTAAGTGGATAAAAAAATTTATTTTAAGATTTTACTTATTTATTTGAGAGAGAGAGCGCAAGCAGTGGGAGGGGCAGAGGGAGAAGCAGACTCTCCACTGAGCAGGGAGCTTGATGCAGGGCTCGATCCCAGGACTCCAGGATCATGACCTGAGCCAAAGGCAGACGCTTAATCGACTGAGCCACCCAGGCGCCCCTGGATCAAAAAAATTTTTTAAATCAATAGCATAACAGGTGAGATCATGCTGTTGGGAGGTTAATGAAGTGATGCAGATGAGCCTACACAGTAGGCTGGACGTGAGTTCTGGGCCCCCAACAGCATGATGGAAATGTGCCCTGGGCCCAGCTGCAGCTTGCCTCCAAGCTGAGTGCAAACATACACAGAAGCTAGTCCACTGCAAGTATTGAAATCAATATTTGTGCCCCTTAGTAGGTTAGAGTAGGGAGGTTCAATTGGAAAAAAAAAAGTTCACAATGAGTTGCCAAGTGAAGTCATCAACTAGTAAACAGGTATAAACATGGGAAGGCACCTGACTGCTGGATTTCGTGTAAGCTCATTTTTCACTATGAAGATTTTCTTTTAAAGATAGTGGAAGTGAAGTTGGTTTGATGGAGGCACAATCCCCCAGTGGGTGTTTCTTTGTCCCTGGAGTCAAGAAACATTACTCTTATGCTCAGTGATCCTTTGATGTCAACTCTCTGAAATTAACTCTTAGAGTACATTATTTATGACATTATAAATGAATCATGGCAATATAAATCTTTAGGTTCTTGGAACCCAAAGCAGTAAACCTGCACGAACTGGGTAGAGGCTGACCATGTCAGGAAGCCTGGGAAGGAAGTTTGAAGCAGAATGAGGGGGAGCTGATGGGCACCAGATACATCATAAAGGAAGCTGGTGTTTGAGTCCGTGCTTTCTGCCTGCTAGCTAGGGAGGATGAACATTTCTCAGTGAGTCTCCATTGGTTCTCAGACTCATCATACAGAAACGTGAAGTCTTCCTCTACAGCTCTTGCCTTGGCATTGAGAGTATCAAAATGAGATGCAACATGGACAAGGACTTTGTGAACTGTAAGTTATGGACAAATGCTTGACAGTATTACTTGCATTAGCAGCCCTTGGATCGACTATTTAAAAAACAGGAGGTAGGGGCGCCTGGGTGGCTCAGTCGTTAAGCGTCTGCCTTCGGCTCAGGTCATGATCCCAGGGTCCTGGGATCGAGCCCCACATCTGGCTCCCTGCTCAGCGGGGAGCCTGCTTTTCCCTCTCCCACTCCCCCTGCTTGTGTTCCTTCTCTCACTATCTCTCTCTGTCAAATAAATAAATAAAATCTTTTAAAAAAATAAATAAAAATAAAAAACAGGAGGTAAAGCAGGGCCCCAGGATTCTTTTGGTTGTATCATAAACTCCCTTTTTCACTCCAGTGTAAGACTATAAGTTCAGCGGAGACTCCGCACTGCTCCCGTGTTTACTGTATTACAGACAGCAACAGGAGACTGCAAGCCTTCAGACTCAGTAGACAGGAGTTCAAATCCCAGCTCCACCACTGGCTCACTCCTTTCTGGATGCAAATATGAAACGAACGACAGCACCCTGTTCCAAAGGATTGTTTGATGATACAACAATCATGGGAACATCGCCTGTGTTCATGAAGTCATCGTTCTCTCTAAGGGAGCCCTTCCAAGATGGGCAGTGGTGGAGGACTTCCACGGTAGGCTGACCTGCCATTCTCAGCTCCCTGCATCTCAGACGTACCTCTTCTCTTTTGTCACAAGTTCCTCATCTTTAGTGTGTAAATGTCTCTTGGTAGCCAGGTTAATAATTAAGTCTCTGGATGGCCCTCAGGTCACTGAGACGCACCTATAACACCCTCATTAGTGCCTCCCTGTGACCGGTGGCCAATGCTGAGACCTCCAGAGCCTGACCGCCCTTTGAGGCTCTTGCAGGAGCAGGGACTCTGCCTCTGCTCTGAATGCCCTTGTTCAAGGTCAGGGATAATGGAAAGGACTTACACAGACAAGAACGTGCAGTTTGCCCATCAAGCCGGCTGCTCTGCGAGGTGTTGCCCCTGGAGCCAAGAGGCCTCCTGCAGGCTCTCCAGCCAACCTTGTGCCCATGTCCACTCCAAGAGGCCATGTCCCCACTTCCCACACTCACATACTCCTGGAATCACTTTAAGCTGGGGAGAAACAGCCCTCACATATCTTCTTTCTCTGTTTCAGGCAGAAGTACCAGGCTGGTCCTTAAAGTTTCCCTGAGAGTGCCTGCAGTCCCTGTTCACCTCTGGGAGCAGGTGCTTAATGTCCAAAGTTCTTCTAGGCATCTCCTCATGCAGGCCTTTCCGTGGGCATTTCTTTCTTTTTTTTTTTTTTTTTTGCTAAGATTTTTTTTTTTAATTCTTATGTTAATCCCCATACATTACATCATTAGTTTTAGATGAAGTGTTCCATGATCCATTGTTTGTGCATAACACCCAGTGCTCCATGCAGAATGTGCCCTCCTCAATACCCACCACCAGGCTAACCCATCCTCCCCACCCCCCTCCCCTCTAGAACCCTGTTTGTTTTTCAGAGTCCATCGTCTCTCATGGCTCGTCTACCCCTCCGATTTCCCCCGCTTCATTCTTCCCCTCCCGCTACCTTCTTCTTCTTCTTTTTTTTTTTTCTTAACATATATTGCATTATTTGTTTCAGAGGTACAGATCTGAGATTCAACAGTCTTGCACAATTCACAGCGCTTACCAGAGCACATACCCTCCCCAGTCCGTGGGCATTTCTGCAGGGGCAGGTCCAGAACTCCCATACTGGGGGTGCTGAGTATACTAGGTATGGCAATGGGAGGGCAGGGCCTTGACCTAGCAAAATGCTGTTTTTATTTAAAGTGCATGTGTTCGATCAGTACAAATGTAATTTTCTAGAGGTGTTCCCCCCCTTGGATAGGATCAAGAACACAATTGTAGAGACAATATGATTGTTGTTATAACTGTTCTTGTAATTAGCACTTCTCCACAATCCCTTCTTTGTGATCATGAATCCAAAAAGGGCTTAGGAAACCATGTTTTTGCATAACTTGTTTGGCAGTAAATCCTTCCTAAATGAATGTGAAATCATTTATATTCTTTATTTCTCTGCCTTGTTTTGAATACTCATCCATTTAGTGTGTTTGCTTACAGGGTGCTGCCCCAGACCCCTTGGGGACCAGATAAGATCTAGTATTGGGATGCCTGGGTGGCTCAGTCCATTAGGCGTCTGCCTTCAGCTCAGGTCATTAACCCAGGGTCCTGGGATCGAGTCCCGTATCAGGCTCCCTGCTCAGTGGGGAGCCTGCTTCTCCCTCTCCCTCCCCCTCTACCCCTCCCACTGCTGTGCTCTCTCTCTCTCTCTGACAAATAAATGAAATCTTAAAAAAAAAAAATCTAGTATTTATACCATTTACCTTCTTAAACCACTTCCTAAATTCTGAATTTCCAAATGCATCTGGCTCCCAGAATTTTGGATAAGGGATCATGGGCCCCATGACAAGAATGATGGTCAATGCTGTTATTTACGAGCAGTGGGGGTGTGCTCCCTGCAGACCCCTAGTGGCCCCTCCCCCCCCCACAACTGCTGTCCTGGGAATTGCTGCTTCTCAGACACCACTGTTCCCCAGCTGCTGGACAGACTGGGCCGGCTGCACTGGCTCCATCTTAGGACGACCATTGCCAGTGCTCAAAGCCGGAGCCAGGACCAATTCCACGGGCAGGGACCCCTAGAACTGTGCCAGTTTTCCCAGCCCACATGCATGTGGTGGCTTTTCCCACTGGGTTGCAGGGTGTACTGCGGTTCCAGGCCCCAGGCAGAGCCGGGGAGACACCAGGGTGGCTGTCAGCACCCAGCAGGGATGAATCACAGGGAATCAGATAACAAGGAGATTATCTCTGGCACCTTCATGAGAGGTGCCTTCAGCGAAAACTCACGGGAACCTGCTGATGCTTGCGAGCCGTCCCCCACCCCACGGGCCCCAGTGTGTCAAGCAGGCTGAGAAGGCAGGGCACCAGAGTCTCTCCCAAGGAGTGTCTGGATGGAAGCAGAAGCTGCTGTGACCCAGAGATGCCCGTGGGCGCCAGAAGGATAAGGCCATGCCCGTTTGCTTCTCCACCACGTTCCTGGGGCCTAGTATAGCACCTGGCATTCAGCTGGGGCTTGTGGCTTATGAGTTGAATAAATAAATGAATCTAAATGGCACTCACGGAACTCATCAGATGGAAGGAAGTCAGAAGCTCCCAGGGGGGCCATAGTAGCTGTGGGAGCTTTAATGTGATGCCTACTGTGTACAGAGTCCTGCTAAGCATCAGGCCCTGCCCAGTGCAGACTTGATGACACCGCGTGAAGGAGCGATTTTTATCCCTATTTTATAGATGATGACTTGAGGCACAGAGAAGTGAAGAGTCTTTCTAAAGGTCACCCAGTGAGGAGCCCTCAAATCTCAGTCTGTCTGGCTCCAAAGTCTGTCATTTCTGTCCTGCTTGGCTGTTCAAGAATAACCATTTGTCCCTCACCTCACAGTAGGGCTGGACCAAGCTCTCCTGCCTGCCATTCTTCATTTTCGGAGTAGAAGCTAGGACCTTGAAGAGAGACTCCAACAGCTTTCTCTTGGAGCGGGAAGCCAGGAGGCAAGGCTGGAGGAGATGCTGGAGGCGAATGGCAAGGCGGGGGGAGAGAGGGAGGAGCCGCCCTTTCCTGGGCATGGCTTCCCACCCCATTGTTCACCCTGCTTTCCAAGCACCCTTCACTCCTTCCAGATAGTCTGAATCACAGCTTCCCACAGCTTCCCTACACACTGGAGGCTTTCTCTCACCTGCATTTCTCATGGCCCAGCCCTGCCCTCCTGCCCCCTGTGTCCCTGGCTCAGTGGTCCACACAGATGAGCATCATTGCCCTCACAAGATGGGGAAAGCAAGTGCTCAGCCTTGTTTCCAGTTGAGCCCCAAGAAGCCATGTTTGTTACTCCTTCTCCCTGGTTGGGAGGCACCTCTGAGGGCCAGGTTCTGTGTAATCTCCCCCTGTAAGGGGACCTGGATTTAGTGACTCACTTCTAGGGACTAGAAGGCTCAATGTTTGACCTTGTTGCTCATTTGTGAGAGTCACCTCACTCTGGGATCCTGGAAAAGTTATCTTAGGGGTCTCATGGAAAACCATGAACCCGCTCCCAACACAAATGTACATTATGCTCAGCACATTTTTGAGAGGTTTGTGAGCCCCTTCCTAAAGCCCCATCTTGGAAACCTCCATATATGGTCCAAGGGAAAGGGTAAGTTTCCTGAAAGATTAATATCTTTTTTAAATAGCATTGAGAATTCACCATCCACTAAGTGGGACTCAAGTCCCAGTGCTGGTAAGAGCTGGACCAGGGTTTGAATGCAGCCCATCTGGTTCTAGACTGTTTCTATATTTCTTGTTTCTTATGCAATTTGTGGAGTTTTTTGTTGCTCGTTCTGCTTTGTCTTAGGTATATTCTACATGAAATGAAATGCACAGGTCTTAAGAATACAGTTTGATAAGTTTTGACAAATGCATATAGTGTGTAACTCTCACTCACATCAAGGTAAGCAACATCTCCTGCATCCCAGAAAGTTCCCTCATGCCCTCTTCACTCAGTCTCCTTCCTGCTCCCCCAACCCACACCGGGCAATCACTATTCTTTTTTTTTTTTTAATTTTTTTTTTAATTTTTTTTTTAAAGATTTTTTTTATTTATTCATTTGAGACACAGAGATACAGAGAGAGAGAGAGAGGGAGAGAGCATGAGCAGGGAGAGAGGCAGAAGGAGAGGGAGAAGCAGGCTCCCCGCTGAGCAGGAAGCCCAATGCGGGGCTCGATCCCAGGACGCTGGGATCATGACCTGAGCCGAAGGCAGACGCTTAACCATCTGAGCCACCCAGGCGCCCCGGCAATCACTATTCTGACAGCTGTTGTCACAGATGAGTTTTGCTGCTTCTTGACCTAAATCATGTAAGTGGACTCGTCAATACAAATACTTCTGTGTCTGTCTCCTTTCACCCAGCATAATTTCCATGTGACTCATCCATACTGCATCTATTTGAAATTTATTCCCTTTTATTACTGAATAAAAATTTACTTTTTTAATATACCATTGTTTTTTTTTTCATTGTCCTTTGATACATACACGGGTATTTTTTTTTTTTTTTTTTTTGGCTCTTCTGAATAAAGATGCTACAAATATTCTTGTCAAGTCTTTCATGGACACACATAGACTTATTTTTTCTTGGGTAAAGACCTAGGAATAAAATTGCTCAGTCGAAGGGTAGGTACACGTCTATATTTGTTAAAAACTTCCATACAGTTTTCTAAAGTGGTTGTATCACGTTCTCTTTGGTTTCACCTTAGATATTGCATATGTTTCAAACCATCTCAAGTACTTTTTGGAAGTGCGTGGGTTTTAAAGGAAGGGATGGATGGATGACCCAACAAACTGCTCACCCTCTGACCTAACATGGAGCCAACTGGAAGCCCTCAGCTCACTGGCCTCATCCTCCTGCCTTTCTCCAACTAGTGGTGCTCTGTTTGTGCAGCAAACCATGCCAAGCACCCCTGGGTTACCCCCTCTTAGCCCCTCCTGGGATTTCAACCACATACCTATTGCAGATGCTTTGGCAGCCAAGCTAACCCTAAAGAAATAAAATTCCACTCACCAGGGGAGGCAGGAGGCAGAGACCCAGGGGGTGGTAGAATGAAATAATTAGAGAAGATATGAGTGGAGAGGGTCTTGGATCTCTGGAAAAGGAAGAGAAATCATGGTAGATCCTCAGGCTTACCTCCAGAGGTTTCAAATGTATTCTGTTTTCTGTGTGGAAAGAGCTAGAAGCCGCAGGTCTGGTGGGCTGTGGGCCTGGGCACCCTGAAACCAGCAGGGTCACACCACCGTCATCAGCCCTTGTGAGCAAATGAAAAGAGGTAGCCTTTCTTTGTCTGGAGCGGAATGGGAACTGGATCTCAGGTCCACTTGTCCTGTAAGCGGTGGCCCTGGGTGAGGTCCCTGGTCTGGCTGACGTGTCCTCTTGGTGGCAATCCCCAGAAGGAGCCACGATTGTCACCGATATGGGTGGTCTGTGCAGACAGCCCCACCCAAGACGTGGGTTGTACGTGGGCTGTGTTTCTCTAACCATGGTGTGGGGTCTGGGTCCTGTCCCCTTGTAGCCAGTGGAAACACTATAGTTCCCTTATGATTGATCCCAAACCACGAAGAATCGCCCAGATTCCTGGCAAGGGTTTAGGAAAGGAAGCTCACTGGCCTTCTTGCTAACACAATGCATGCAAGAAGAGTTTCAGAACCCCAATTTTTGCTTTTCGTATGTCTGACATTAAAAAACAGAGTAAGGTGGCCTCTAATGTTAAACATCCGATATTTGGAAAACTATTTCAAAATGTTCATTATAACACAATGAGCACAGACTCTGGAGGCGGCCTGGTTGGTCCCACCATTACACAATGGTGTGACTGGCGGGTTCTTTCACTTCTCTGAAACTTGACGCTCTTGTCTTTCAATAACGACAATACCTACTTTCTACAGTTGAGGTAAAGATTAAACAAGATACTGTATGTGAAACACGAGGCCCATCATAAGTGAATTGTTAATAGATCAGACATCTGAACAGCTGCTTCTTCCTTTGATCTAGATGCTCAGATAGAAGAGTCTTCAAAAGTTACAAATGAAAAGAAAGCAAGTGAACCAATGGTGCTTCTAGAAGATGTTGAAAGACCGAAGATGGACCCAATGACCCCTTCCCTGGAAAAGGCTTCAGCCCAGCATCCCCGTGAGCAGCACTGAGCTGTTTGTCTCTTCAATAGGGTGACTCTGAAATAATGATGCTGGCCAGCACTGCTCCTAATTGAGTTTTAATTATAGCACTTCCAGGAAGAATGAAGTTAAACCTCTGTTCTCCTTGCATAATTAAATTTAGGTTAGCATATCTGGAGAATTCTTATCCCACACATGTACCACTTCTCCTTGTCTGAAGAGGGATTTCAAAATTGGACATTGTTGTTTAATGGACGAAGTTTAAGAATGACACATGGGCTTTGCTCCTCTTTAATTACGAATGGTTAATTGTAGAGAGAACCTAATTAGATTGCCACCAGAGGGAGATGTAGGTGGAGATGAGATGGATCTCTTCATTAGGTATGGTTCTAAGGAAAGAGGAGCCAATAGGAATTCTGTGGGACTCTGGGGGCTTCCAGGCAGGGCCCACTCTGCATGGAAAGGAGCTGCCTTGGTGGGCCTGTTGGGTGCCTTTGAGCACCTCTGTGCCAAACACTGTGCTGGCTCTGAAAGCAGCCCAAGGAAAGCAAAAGGCATGGTCCCGTTGCTTGAGGTGCCTCCAGTGGGTCAAGGAGACAAAGTAAGCACACCCAAGGCAGAGGAAAAGGAGAACTTCATGAAAGCCTACGCCACGATGTACTGATGACAAGTTCCCAACGGCTTGTGAGAGAAGTCAACTCACTGGGGATGGCAGGGACTTGCAGAAGGCTGTGTGGAACCCAAGTTCACAATTCAGCTCTCCCAAGTACAAGCTCTTGGACATAGGACTTAACCTATCTGTGGCCCAATTTTCACCTGTAAAATGGCACCCACCTCACAGAGCGATAGTAAGGAATGAAGGCAGCAAAATGCTGACCGCGGGGCTTGGCATTTCTTCTGTGCTGATAAAAACAAAACAAAACAAACAAACAAACAAAAAACCAACAGTAGCTGTTCTTATGACTACAGACTCTCCTGGTTCTGAGGATTATGAGATGAACACACCTAATCCTCATGTGAACAGATGTTGTTTTCCTTTGAGGTTTAGAGGAAGGACCTATGACCTAAACTAGGGGTGAGCTTCATAGTACCTGTGCACGTGTATGGCGGATGGAGGACCCCATGGACAAAGTTTATGGAGGGGTGCTCCAGAAAACTGGGACTTGGGACTGATCTATCTCAGCTTTCTGAACCTCACACACCGTGGGTCCCTGGGGATGGCTGCTGATCTACTTGGACAGAGTCAGTCACCACCGCCCTCTGCCATTTTGCTAACAACTGGAATGTCTGTTAAATGAATAGTGAATTCATTGAGTAGCCCAGTGGTTTTCAACCAGGGATGATTTCTACCCCCTTCTCCAAAGGACATGTGGCAACATGTGGGAACATTTTTGGTTGACATGACTGGAACTGGGCTGGGGTCGCTACTGGCTTCTAGTGGGCAGAGGCCAGGGATGTTGCTAAACTGCTTACAGTGCACAGGACAGCCCCCCATCCCCCCATGACAAGAAACTGTCCAGCCCAAAATGTCAATAGAGTTGAGGTTGAGAAACCCTGGAGTAACCTATCCTGAATCCAGGGCAGCAAGCCTGGGAGAGCAGTCTCTGACTCCCTGTCCAAGTGTGGCCTGAGGGATGTACCTCACAGACACCTGCTCCCAAGCAGCCCCCATTAGCAGACATCACCGGGTGTCCCACACCAGGAGTCCCAGCCTGTGGCTCTTCTCTTATAAATGGCCTCAGGGTAGCTACCCACCGGATTGGTCATTAAACTGGCCAGGCTATGTGTTCTACAGTGTGGCCACCAGATGGCGATCTTGGGATGCTCTTTCCCAGGTGTTCTTGCACTTGAGTAGACCGGCTTCCCCAGAGGGCGGAGTTTGCTCCTGGTCCGTTATTCTAAGCACCTGGTCAGTTTCAGGAAGAGGGAATTTGCCAGGAAGGAGGCGTAAACTGGAGAAAGGGTTCAATATCCCCTTCTTGCTTAGCAAGTCTGGGGCACAGACAGCCCTGATCCCACTTCAACCTCCCTGTGATTATCCTGAATAGTTACAGAGCTCCACTGTTATAAAATACATATATTTTATATATAAAAATATATTTTTATATATTATATTATATTATATTATATTATATTATGTAAATATAAAATACATCCTGTCATCCTGGTCTGAAAGACAGATGGGAAACCGGGTGATAGGAAATGGGGAAGTGGGCAGGCAGAGGAGCTGGGTGGTGGGGGATGGCACATCCCTGGGGCCACAACTCGTGCCTGATGCTCTGCACACCTTCTGTCCTTTGACCATACCAGCACCTGCCCTGTTGGGCCATTTTAAAGGGATGCCGAGTAACCGGCCAAAGTCACACTGTGGATCCAAGTCCAGGCCTCTCCATGACCCCAAGGAGCCTCTTGCCATCAATGTGGGAGAGTTCCTCATCTCTAAACCAGGCGAGTGGATTGACAGCTGGCTACACTGGGGCGGCTATGTAATTCATTGCCTAAAGCAGGATACTTTGATGAGTGAGGAGGGGCAATAGCTCGACAGTAGCTGGGACAACAGGTGCAAACCCCACACAGGTGCAAACCCCTAGCTAAGTTATCTTTCCTCTAATACCCCAGGCTTCTGAGACCTAAGCAGGACTTTTTTTTTTTTTTTTCGGCTTTCATGGATTTGGGAGATCATCCAGTGCAGCCCTAATTGAAGATCTGGGGGAAGGAGAGTAAGAAAACTAGAAAGGCTGGACCTTGGAGTACTCTCTGGGACCAAGGAGGCATGGTGTGCCTTACCTGTGATTCCAGGTCGGTGAAGATTCTGTGCATCTGGGGGAGACTGTGACCTGTAAGAAGAGGAGTGCTTCTTTCCTAGTTTTTACCTGGACAGCTGCGGGTGTGTGGCGTTACTTCGATATGTGTGTGTAGTGTGTATGTACCACCTCAATGATTGTGCTCCTGATTGTGAATGTGCCCTTATCAGTTTATTGCCTCACGTCTGACAATGCTTGTTTGCCCTGGAACTGAATCTTCTAAGTAGTTCTCCTTTGCCAACGGGCACGATGCTATGCTTTGCCAGTAGAGGGCGCTGGAGGTATGCTGCAGGAGGAAGGAGCTTGTCTTTCCCGTCCTCGTGCTTTGTTTCTTTCTTGCTCCTTCCTCCGGCAGGTCGTCCGTGGAGCCTTTTCCACCCCTGTGTGTGGCTTTCCGGTGAGTTCTGCAGGCAGTTCATTTGGCTTCCAGCGAGTTCAAGAACAGGACAGATTCCCAGAAGTTTCCTGGTGAATCTCACCAGTGCCCCAGCCAACTTTCCAGAAAATTCAACAGTATTTCCTTCAGCAACTTCCTGGAAAGTTTTGTTGTCACCCCAGGGGTCCGTTTCCTGTTTGGCTGTCTCCATCTGTGTCAACCTCAGCAAACTGCACCATCCAGGAGGCCACAGTCCCACACTCTCCAACAAGCTCTGAGTCTCAGCCTGTGTGTGTGTGTCAGCGTGTGTGTGTGTGTGTGTGTGTGTGTGTTGCGGGCACGGGGAGGGGGTGCTCCCAAGTTTGTTTTTACCTGGGATACTCTGCCTTAGCCCTAAAGTAGGCATGCTCCCTATATCTGCCAATCTGGATTCTTCAGAGTTCTCCTTACCCTTAGTAGTCAATGCCCTATTACTACATTTTGCTGTTAACTAGTTAATCATTTTTTACTTAACTTTTCCCGTTTAAAATCCTGTGTATTCTTGGGCTCTTGCCTCAACCAGAGAAAGTTCTTTGTCTTTCAGTATCTATCTGCTCTTGATATTCTTTTTGTGTTTGCCCTGTGTATCCATGGACTTGTTTATAGAAATACATCCAGAAATAAATTCTTTCATTCCAACAAGGGCAGGAGACATTCGTGAGTGTGCTGAGTGGTTTCAGATAAGTGACCCTGAAAGTGCCTCCAAAAAGCAATTCTCCCTCTGCTTTCAAGTTCCCAGTATTTAAAACAGTGTTGATTACACCACTTGGTAATAATAAGTAGACAAGTCATCTCTCCTTTTAGGCCTCAGGATGGATCTCCTTTTGTAAAACGAGAGGGTAGGATAAGGTATTCTCTAACATAGCTTCAGGCTGTGGAAGTCTTAAAGCCCGTGACTGAATGTATGTTCTAGAACCTTCTATACTTTCTCACCTTACACAGATATAGAATCTTCAGTCTGGCATTCAAGGTTAGCTTTCTTTTCTTTTTTATTTCCCCTAGTAAAAGTGTCATTACCAATAAATGTACAACCACCTTAGTGCCTATTATAGTTTTGTTGCCACAAATGTGTAACCAAAGAAGATTGTTGTATTAGTCATTTACCTTTTAGTGAGAATAAGTGTAGAAAGATCATCTGATCTAATATTCAACCTTTGTAGAGGAGATGAAGGAGGCCAAGAATGATTAATTGACTTGCTCAGGGCTGTGGGATTGGTTATGACAAAGCTAGGACTAGAACCCAGGTCGCCTGATGCCCAGTCGTTTCTTGAATTGTATTGCTCTTGTACCATCTTTTAAATCCCCTATCAGTTCTTTACTTGAGATCATGTTTGAATGGCAGTGGGAGGAGAAGTTACCATATTCCTAGGGTAACTAGGTGGGAGGTCATAATTTATAGGAGAAAAATACAAGGAGATTCTGAATGGGAGGGTAAAGGAATTCTGAAGGCAAACTGCCTCTTGCTGATGATGAATGCAAAATGGCTTCATGCCATTTACTTAAACCAAAGTATTTTAAGGACTTATTTATTTATTTATTTATTTCAAAGATTTATTTATTTGAGAGAGAGAGAGCATGCATGCAAGCAGAGAAGGAGCAGAGAGAGAAGGAGAATCTCAAGCAGACTCCCTGCTGAACGCGGAGCCCAACGCAGGGCTTGATCCCACACCCCTGAGGTCAGGACCCGAGCCGAAATCAAGAGTCAAATGCTTAACCAACTGAGCCACCCAGGCACCCATTAAGGACACTTTTATTAAGGCTGAATCTCTCAAATATCCGATGGACTAAGCAGGCTCTTCATTTATTTTTGCATAATCTAATCTAGTCGCTCTTAACTGGGGACAGATTTGTCCCCCAAAGGACATATGAAAATGCCTAGAGACATTTTTGATTGTCACACTTAATGGAGGGAATACTACTGGCATTTAGTGGGTAGAGGCCAGAGAAACTGCTAAACATCCTAAAATGCACAGGACAGCGCCCCCCCCCCACACACACACCCATACAAAGAATTATCTGCTCTGAATGTCAGTAGTGCCAAGGTTGAGAAACTATGATCTAATCAAACATGTTTCTTAAAATCATAGAAGCACAGAGCTGATGGTAGCCATCCTAATGGACATGAGATAGTTTCTCATTGTGGTTTTGATTTATATTTCCATAATGATTAGTGATGTTGGGTATCTTTTCATGTGGGTTTGTTTTTGTTTTTGTTTTTTTTTTTGGCATTTATGTATCTTTTTTTCAAGTCCTTTGTCCAT
>NW_025409295.1:0-37253 GCF_002201575.2 Neomonachus schauinslandi
AGAAAGAAAGAAAGAAAGAAAGAAAGAAAGAAAGAAAGAAAGAAAGAAAGAAAGAAAGAAAGAAAGAAAAAGAAAGAAGGAAGGAAGGAAAGAAAGAAAGGTACGTGCTGTTGGAGGTTGTCCCCTTTGGAGATTTCAATATTTGGATTTATGTCCCCACCATTCTGCCTTCCCACAGGGTTTTCTCCCTTTTATCCGAGGGAGCAGTTCAGGGCACGGACGTTTTTTGTTCTAGAAACGGTTTGGTTTTTTGTTTGGGGATTTTTTTTTCCCCTCTCAAGCTGAGAAAATTGAGCCCTTTCTTCACTTGACTGTGGGAAATGGGGGAAACATTTCAGTGGTTTCGTAAACTGCACCTGGTAGTCAGGATTCGGAAAGGGCTCCCCGGGCCCTGGTTTCCTTATTGAGCCCTGCGGACTGCCTAGCGGGGCCAGCGCCCGGCGTCCTAGACGCCAGCGCGCAAACACCCGACTGGTTGCGGCTGGCGGGTTGACGAGCCGCGTTAGGGCTGCGCAGGGGCGTTGGAGAGCGAAATGCAGGACCCCTAGGCTCCGACTACGGGGGAAGGTCTTCCCCTTCTCCTCTGTATCCCCAAACCACTCTGGAGCTGTACCACACAGCTAGCCAGGCCCCTGGAGCCGAAGATTTTAGAGCTCATGACTCCTAAAAGCAAGGCAACCACACACACTCTCACTATATTTTTTTCTTCACTTTAATCAGACATCCTGCTTTTCTCCTTACACCGAATTCCACCCAAATGCCAAAACTGAAACGCTAATGGTTTTTCCTCCCCCACAAAAATAATAAAACCCAGAGTAAATTCAGCGTCTACGCTAGAATTTTCTTCTCTCCTTTATTTTGCTTTTCGTCCTTTCACCCCTCCCCCTCCCTAGGAGGTTCCCTTAAGCCCAGGCACCCTCAGGCCGAGGGGGCCCCTGGCCCACCCCAGTCCCCACCTGTCCAAGTGGCTGCTCCCACCTCGATCCTGCTCGGCGCGGGTCGGAGTCCACACCGACTGGCCGTGTGCACGCCAGTGGGTACCAGTGTGGGAGCGAGTGAGGAGGGGCCAGCGCGGCTTCTGGGTTCTGCTGCCCCCTCGGCTCAGTCCATGCTCCCCGGGAGGTCCGGACCCAACTTTAAAGTTGGGGACAAAAAACAAAAAAACTCGAGAAAAGAAGAAAAACCACAGCATCCAAGTCCTTTGCATAGGAATACCCCTGCAGCTCCGAAAACCGCGTTCTTTCTGCTTGCCCCAGAGTAAACTGTCCTTCTCCTTCCCTTGACTCCCATAGGGGTGAGAGGTGTCCCTGGAATCTTCTCCCACTGACGCGGGAAAAAGAAGCAAAAGTCCGCGCACCCAGCTCTCGCTGCTCTGGCTCCTGGCCCGCGCCTTCCCGTCTCCCTCCACGCGGACCCCAGAGCGAGAGCCAGGCCGCTCCCCGCTTTCGTCCTTGGGGACGCAGCCTCCCGACCCTCATCCCGGAAAGGATGCGGGATATGCTCCGGGCTCCAGCCGAGGTTAGCGCTGCGGGAGGCTGGCGGGGAGGTGAGGAAGGGGAAAAGTTTAGCCAGGAAAGGGAGCGGGTGGGGAAGGGAAATCTCAAGAGCCCCAAATGGAGAGGGAAAGGGACAAGACCCCCACCCCCACCCCACCCCACCCCACTTTCTTTCCTAGACTGGATCGCCTGCGGATGAGGTGGGAGGGGAGGGGTCACTCCAATGCCGAGGCCTTCCCGGTCCACCTTCCCTGTCCGCTTGCTCCTGCAGAAACAGGGGAGAGGGGCGAGTGTGCGCCGCGCGCGTGCGTGTTTGTACGTGACTCTGTGTGTGCAAGGCTCCAGGTGAGTGCGTGTGCCTTTGTGTCCGGGTGTGCATGGAAGGATTGTGTGCATTTTCTGTGTCCCGTTAATCCTCGTGTGCTTGCGCTATGTTCGTGTGTGCAAGTGCTGTGTGTGCATAGGCTCTGCATCGGTGTACGCGCCTGTGGGTGTCCATGCGTATAGAGTCTCCGTGTGTGCGTTTTTGTGCGAGCTGAGAATGAGAGAGCAACTCCCTTTACAGAAGGTTTGGAAGTGCTGCGTGTTAAGTCGCAAGGACCAGAGGGCTCTGACCCCCAACCAACTGCTCACCTCCTATCCCTACCCTACCCTCCCCCCCCCCCTACCCTAGACCGTCCCCGCCTCCCCGAAGCTCCCCTGTATTGGAACTATGCTAAGGCAGAGGAGGCATACGTTGTTTAAACGTAGATTAAAACAGCTACTGGTTTTCTCTTCCCCTCGAAGACCCACCTCTGCAGCTTGGAAGCCCTAAACCCTGACTGGGGGGAGGTGGGCACCACGTGGCAAAGTCAAGATCAAAGGGACCTCAGGGAGCGCCTAGACCCAAAACCCACTCCACAGATGCTGCAACTGAACCCAGAGAAGGGAACGGACTAGGTCAGAGTCCCCCCAGAGGCCATCACTTGTCCCAGAGCTCGCCAATCCCAGTTCCAAGCCATGGGAGTTTGAGTTTTGTCCGGTGGTCTAAATCCCAGGTGAGAGCACAGGGATGAGATGAGGGATAGTGTCTCCTTTCCCTGGCTGCCAACCTGTTCCATTCACCTCTGGGTTCACTCTCTCCCCAATATGTGTGTGTGGTGGTGGTGGTGGTGGGGGGGTGATGGGGACCTAAGGCGGGATCTTTTGGGGTTGGGAATGCAGTGGGACTCGAGGGGAAGACACAGTCCCTCCTTTGGTAGGGTCCCCCCGCCACGGGGTTAGCAACTTCCTCTTCGCCCCCGCTTACCTTCAGAACTTTCCAGGTTTGAATGGTACTGTTAGGGATGGGGGGTCGGCTGGCCTCACTTCCTGCGGGGGAGGGGGGAATGGGGCGTGGTGGTAGAAAACCGATCCCAAAGCCATTCCATGCACGTCCTTCCCCTCCCGCGCCAAGGATGCCCGTCCCAAAATTGTTATGCAAAGGAGTCAAGTATGTGATCTTCTGGTGATCAAAGCGGCAAAGCCAAATATTAGAGGAGAAGAATGGATGAGCAGATTAAGAAACCCATCTCGCAGACAATTATCGTCGCAATTGAAAAAGCGCCCTCTTCCCCTTATTCTCCCCCCACCCTCCAAATATAAAAGAAAAAATTAGGTGAAGGATAGGAGTTGGGGATGGTGGCTGAGAAAGGCGGCAGCTGAGTGTGCATGAATAAGCGGGTGCATGCACGAGTTTGTTTAGGGAATATAACGCCCCCTAGGGGTGACCCTAGTGGGTCCTCGTGTTTTCTCTGGCCGAGCGGGCAGAGCCCCGCCCTCCGCACCCAATGCTCATTCACTCCTTAGGGCGTGAGGCCTCTCTGAGCCGCAAGGCTAGAATAGGGTTTATAGGGATTTTCTTTTCAAACCACTCAGCACCCAGCCTGAGCTCCCCTCGCTACGCCCCTTGCTGTCCCCTTTCTCGGGGGAGGGACCCTAGGCCAGCGGTTAGGGCTAGGAGCAGGGTCGAAGAGGCGCTGGCGAATTCCCGGCCGGTTTTCCTGTGAGGAACGCGCCACCTGTCGGTGAT
Organism: Neomonachus schauinslandi; assembly: GCF_002201575.2. NCBI lineage: Eukaryota > Metazoa > Chordata > Mammalia > Carnivora > Phocidae > Neomonachus > Neomonachus schauinslandi. The sequence continues at coordinate 3,547 of NW_025409295.1, forward strand.
TTTGGAGAACTGCACCCGTATGGTGCTCAAGGGAGAGGTTTTGATTGAAGTCCCTGGATCGGAGGGGGAGAAATTTGGCCTCCTTCAGGAAGTCAGCCAACGCCGGACCGAGGAAAGACAACGGGATTCCGGGAAGGGATCTTTCTTGGGATCTCCTCGCCTCATAAGAGTCAAAGCTAGAGAGAAAAAAACCCACGAGGGGCTCTTTGCTCTGTGATTCGGAAAGCAGAAAATGCCTGAGACACAGTGGAATGGGCGCTGCGTTGAGAGTCAGGGACTGGGTTCCTTCGCCCCCTCTGTCTGCCATGTGACCTTGAGCAGGCCCCTGGTTCTCTCTGAGCCTGTTTCTTTCTTCTAATCTGAGGGAATTAGATTAGATTGATCCCCTCTCTACTCCGACCTTGAATCTAGCATTGAATCTCAGCCGTAAATGTAGATATCTGTGTCTTATCGTCTTTCTATTTCTAGCTTTAAATAGATCCTGGACCTTTATATGCGATTTATAGCCTAATCTCTTATACGTATTTAATGTATAGTTGCTTTGATTATATCACTGTTTTCTCCGTTGTCCAAGGATTTCATTGGATGGGGGTGAGGATGTTTCTTGGCCGGAATTATCTTGGTAAGTGCCCATTTATTAAAACCTTTTTAAAAAAAGAATCAAGAAAACTTTGTTCACTTTGCAGTGTGAACACGCTGGGGAGGACCCATGAGGTGGACCTGTGAGGAGGACCCGTGTCATGGGGCCAGTGAGAACATAATGGATGCTAATGTGGAAGGCTTAGGCGAGAAGACCAAGGCCCCAGATTTGAGTCAGTGTTAAAGAGAGGACCGAAGAAGAACCGAGGCCAGAAACAAAGCTGAGGTCACGGACACCCTGTGTCCACCTCCACCCCCGGGACTGGACTGGCCCCTAATCAGAGGCTCCCTCACGGACAGTGTCCAGAGAGCCGAAAAAGCAAGAGTTAAGACCAATCGCTCAAACCTCAAACCACTTCCCCTTGAACTCTCCATGAAATTAATAAAGCGCGGAAACCGGAGGGGGGCAGGCGGCAATCTTTTGCTTGAGTTACCGGGAGATCGCGCATAACTTCCGCTTGGAGTTGCATGTTTGCGCAGCTGGAGGAAAGCGCGGGTTCCGTGCGCTCGGTCCTTTCCGCAAGGCCTGGCCCCCAAGCGTGGGGCAGCCGGGCCGAGTTAGGTGGGTTGGGCAGCCCCAACCGGTCCGCGCCTGACGGAGCAGCAGACGGGTCCGCTAACCTAGTCTTCGGCTCCCGAAGCAGCTCCGCAGCTGAGCGGAGGTCCCGCATCCCTTCCCCTGGGAATAAGAAACTCCCCTGGCGACAGAGGAGCTGCCACTTTGAACCCTGGACCCTTTGCTTTCCGAATGGAGAGGACGTTTCTGGTCTTTCCGTCTGTGAGTCCAGGAATCGTTCTGGGAGCGCCGGCTCCTCCTCGGAGGTGGTGAATTTCAGCGTCTTGACAACCCGCGCACAAGCGGGATTCAGGCTTGGGGTTAGTGTTCCTATTTAGAGATGGAAAAATCGAGGTCGGGAGGTCTGATCATTTGTCCTGTGACCGGCATTCTGAATGCAAACCGAGGCCTGAAGGCTTAGTTGGTGGCCTGGCCCTGACGTCCCGATGGTCTGTGTGGTTCAGGATTTTTCACCGGCTCTCTGGAGTTCCAGTCCCACCGGTGGCCAGGGGTTTGGCGAGTCTGGTTCCTGGCGCCGCAGGACTCACACAGCTTGTGATGGCGCTTTCCCAGCCCCTCAGCCTTGACTCCTGGAATTCCGAACTTCCTGCCTTCTGGCGTCCGTGTAGCGGTCCTGCCGTCAACCGCCTCCCCACGAAACCAGGTCGGCCTGGGAAATCGGGAGCTGCAGGCCTGGGCCTAGCACAGTCAGCACACTGGGGTCGGTGGCGAGCCCGGCGTGGAAGCTGTGGGCTGAGGGTGGTGGGCGCGTGGACATTGTCGACGGCTGGACAGGGAAACAGCAGGGACTCTGTATCTATCCTGACAGTCGTTGTGACTCTCCCAGGCGGGCCACTGGAACCCTGACTTCAGGAATCAAGGTCAAGACCCCCCGGGGGTGAATGCGTTCCCAGGAGCTGACCAAGAGGTGGGAACCTTCCAGAGCCAATTGCAAAGTGGCCGGGGCTGGAGCCCACTAATGCCAGCTACAATTTGCGCTGCTCCGACCAACTTCAGTGGGGGGACTCACATAGGAAAACGATCGGATTTATTTTAAACATTTCTCACATTTCACTCAGACCTTGCGGGTCTACAAAGGGGAGAGTGGTAGGGAAGAGAGAAAGAGACTAGGGGACAGAGATGGGGAAAGGGAGGGAGAGGGGAAAGTTGGGGATAGAGAGAGAGAAGAGGGAGGGAGAGAGCAAGCGAGCGCAAGCGAGCCCTTCCTCCAAAAGGCAAGGGAAAGAAGAGTAGATAACCAGTATTTATCGGGTGCTTGCTCTGGGCATGGCTCTCAGCTCTCCATCTGGGTTAGCTCATTCAATCTTTACTGTAATCTATTGGGGTATGTAATATCACCGTCTCCAGCTTACAAAGGAGGAAACTGAGGCACAGATAGTCGTAAACTATAGTTTACGACTATCCCAAGAAAGATCCCTTCCCTGAATCCTCAAGGGCATGTCCCTAGCAAGCCGGAACTGGAGAACCCAGTCTGTCCCCAGCTCTAGAGGAGAGGTGGGGACCAGTCAGCTCAGCGGCTTCTCGAAGTTGCCCCCCAGGCCCCAAGGAGGACGAGGATTCTAATTTCCCTCGCACAGACGCAAGGCCTCAGGGATCCCAAGCCCTGAAGTCAGCCGCGTTCTCACCAGCCCCGCGAGTTTGGCTGCAGGGTCCGTCCGGTGAGCCCCCAGCCCATGCCTTGCACGCCGGCCCCAGTCCTGGACCGAGAACTGGAATCCCAAAGCCTTGGCCCACTGCGGGGAGACGACTTTCGGCTTCCGTCGCAGTGAAGGGCCCCGGGGCCGAGAGCAGTGTGGAGGCCTCAGCCTCTCCTGGCTGGTATTGTCTGTGTTCTTTCTACGTGCTCCCAAGCGCAGGGAGTGCAGAAAGCGCGGAGCATCAACTCGGTCTTGGTTGTCTGCACCAGGCGACGGGGACAGAAATGCTGGTCTGGGCAGGCCCGCAGGCCCCAGCTCCTGCCTCCAGGAGCCGGCTTCCAGGCTCAGTGGCTGGTCTAGGTGTCTACTAGGGGGTCGCCAAAGCCCAGACTTTTTCAGACTTGCTCCTGGGCAGCAGGCGAGGACCTGATTGGGATGTGCATGGAACTCTGGTCCCACAAAGACGACAAGTCTCTGAGCTTCCCCAGACTAGCGCTTCCACTGTCTTGGCAAGGATAAGAGAGGGACCCCAGGGACAGTTGAGGCCTGTGGCAAAACCTCGAGAACCCAGGGCTCCCCAACCATGCTGGGGCAGTCACCCTTCCAGATCGCTTTACTCCCAGGTCCTGGCAGTCCATCCGTGGGTCGACACTAAGTCCTGTGGAGCACCTTTGACCAGGATGGGAGTGGGGATAGGGAAGGAAGGAGGGGACCTAGGTCCAGCATTCCCAGGAGACATAAATCTCTCCACCCCAATCTTGACCCCAGGTCACCGGCTGGCCAACTTCTGGAAACATCACTGGCCCCCCAGAAGCCAGCAGCGGCACCCCCCCCCCCAGCCTGGTGGAAGGACCTTCCGGGCTAGAGAATGGAGGTGCCTGGCTTGGTTTAAGAAAGCACAGGTGTGCAGAGAGGGGCTAGCGTTACCCCTAGGGTGGTGGGAACCACAGCTAACCGCCAGAGATTTCAGTCCTTTTTCCTCACTTGGCCTTGGCTGCATCTACCCCACTTTCACCTCCCCTGAGCTTTCACCTTTAACCAGGGGAGCAGAACCAGAGGTCTTGTACCAAAAAAAAGTCTTATTTTCTCGGAAGTAGACAATAAGCCCTGGGGCTCTCATGGCCAGGAAAGAAGCCTCCATGCCGACAAGATGCAGACTTTGCTAGCCTGCACCACTCCCCTGTTTTCACAGACTGAATTAGAATTAGGATTTGTCAAATACTAAAAGGCCTCCTATCAGAGCCGCCTTAGGTTTGGGACTCACCACCTTGGGATTTTATAGTTACTTTAATGGAGAGGTTTGGAATGAGACTTAAGGGTGTCAGCAGTTTTGAATAAGAGTGAACTTGAACTTGACACAGGCTTTTTTTTTTTTTTTTTTTGAAAGGTGTCTGGACCTTGAGTCAAAATACAAGAGATTCCATCCCCACCACACTCCTGGAGGTTCCAGGTACCTTGTTAGTGGGGCCCTGGGGACTGGGGGTGCAGAATTTGCAGGGAGCAGGGGGTGGTGATCTTGGCTGGGTCACCAGAGAGAATAAAAGCCAAGCGACTATGCAGCATCCCCTCTTCTTCATCAACCTTTAGCATTTCTCTCTTCCCCCTGTCAGTCTCCCAGCTATCAAGTGTGGACTCGACAGGAATGTTGCAAGGAAAAACTAATTAAATGGCAGTACAGTGCTTTGAAAATATTAAGTGTCATGTAAATGCCTAATGCTAATAATAATCTTGATGGTGGTAATTATGTGCCAGGAAGCACATCCCAGACAGCCCAGCTCTGAGCCCAAATGTGCATGTCTAGGAGAATCCCAGGGAACGCCCATTCTTTCTGTGGTGGAGCCCAGCTCAGAATGGCCAGGTGGAAGATGGGAGCTCCAGGTCTCGCCCCTATCACCTAGGAGGCAAACCAGGGTTAACTTGGCTGCGGGAGTCCTTAAGTTACTGCCCTCTCTGACAGGGAAGCCCCCATCATCGCCTGTAAAGTGGGGAATTTGAGATTCCTGGGGAGTGACCACTCCCAGGAGGCTCTGACAGGCTCCACTGTGCATTCATGTCAAGGTCTGACCTTTGTGAGCTGGGCACCTTCTGTTTTCCAGAGCTTGGTGAAGACATCGCTGCGGAGCCTTTAGGTAGATTGAAAGAGAAGAATGTTCTCTTAGGGACATGCATCTCTCACCCTCCTCTTTCTCTGAACTCTGGGTGGGAGGGGCACAGAGCTCTTGAATCTTCCCTTCAACATTTTTCTAGTTTGATGAAACACCAGGCCTTCCCAGGATTTACAGTTTCCTTATAAGGCAATTTTGCCACCACCCAACCCTCACCCCCATTTTCTCCCAACGGAAGCTTCCCGATACCACTACCACTGGCCTGGAGCTCTAGGGCCCTGATGTCTGCCAAAACCAGCGCGGGCTTTGAAGGCAGCAAATTATAGTGAGTCACGATGGAGGCTTTTGGGAATTTCCACCCCAGAAATCACTGGGTCTTTTAGGGGTTTTGTACAATCACCTAGATACTTTAATGACACTCCTCACCCTTGAACTTGCCCTAATTTCATTTCTTCGTGACTGGGAGAGTAGTTACAAATTTGGGTTCCGCTAGCTGCCTGTTTTTGGTCTTCCTCAATTTAGTGTGAGGTTCAGCTTTTACTGCTATGTGATGACATACCCCTGGCCATTTGGGAAGTGTATGGCTGACTTTTTAAATTTATTATTCAAAAGAAGCAAATTCTTGTCTACATTTTTTTAGAGAGGGGCGCAGGGGCAGAGAGAGTGGGAGAGAGAGAACCTTAAGCAGGCTCCACGCCCAGCATGTGAACCTAACACGGGGCTCGATCTCATGCCCCTGAGATCAGGACCTGAGCCGAAATCGAGTCAGATGCTTAACTGACTGAGCCACCCAGGCGCCCCATCTTGTCTACATTTAAAAACAAAATGCTTTGTTTTAAGTTAGGCTTCAGTAACTCAAAAACACTTTTCCTTTAAAAGTAACCCTTTGAACGTATCCTATAGAAACACACACACACACACACAAACACAAATGCACAGTCGAAAGAAATTTTGTAGTTTGCATTTCGCTCTTTCCTGTCCAAATCCAGACTTCCCTTTTTTATTTCTTCTTTGTAACGAGAAGCTTGGTGGCCCCGGCCCAGCCTCCTCACACATATTCTAGCTGAGAAATGGTGATGCGTGGGGCACGCAGTTCAGGGCAGGCCGACTGACCTCAGGCCAGTGCTCCGTCTGCCCTGCAGACTGCCGGCCGCTTCTTTGGATAAGGAGGAAACTTTGCATGCAAAATCCCTCTCGGTTCCCAAATGTGACCTTAGGAATGGACAGTTCCTGCAATTCAAAAATAGGATTCTCCCACTGACACCCCCAGGTTCTCAGGCAACCTCCAAGGCATTCGGGCACTTTCTAGGTGAGATGGTACAGTTACTGTCCAAGACAGTGGGACATGAACAGCAGGGTTCCTTCCCTAGCCCCTGGCTTATTTTCTGGGTTGAGGTGGCACCCCCAGTAATCCCTGCATAGGAGTGGGATCTTTGGCGTCTGAGAACCTTTGGGGGGAAGGGCAGAGTTAAGAAGCATACCATCACTTTTGTAACTTTTTAACAAGTTTGTTTTGTTGTTGTTGGTATGCTCAGCCCCACCCGAGACTCCTGCTGCCTCATGAAGAATCTGTTTCCAAATCAGATGAATCACTACCGGAGACACACTCGATGTTGCAGATAAGTTTTTACAACAGCTGTGGAGTCAGCCTGTGTGTTTTTATGAAGATATTGTTCACCGAAAACATTCTGTCCTCCAGGAATTTCATAGCAAACATGTGTGTTTCACTTTTTGGCATTTGGGCTCCCCTTGACTGGTGGTAGGGGAGTGTGGGGTGGAGCCCAGGAGACTGAGGGGGGCCCTGGCTCTAGATTAAGGGGAAGAAGCAAGGAGAGGATGGGGCTCTGTAGCGAGAGACAAGGCTACCCAGAGCATGTAGCTTGGCCAGCTTTATTGGTGCTTTTCAACACACACACACACACACACACACACACACACACAGGACTCCCAGTCTTTATTTGACATCTGGAATTCTATGCTGGGTGCTGTGCTTGCTGTGAGCTGTGGGTCCCCATGCATTTTAGTTAATAATTTTGGTTAACTTTAAAAACACTCTGCCCTGAGCAGGCCATTCAGGAAACGGGGCTTCTCTTCTGAGGTGGCAAGCCCTTCTCCCCCACCTCCTCATGGGCTGTCAACACAGTGCCAGACATTGAAAACCAGTCCCTCCAGAAATTCAGATGTTTCCACACTGTAGGCTGTTTGGCTCTGAGATTTGAAATGTTCAGCATTTTCTCCAGATAATAGCATGTTAGCAGGTCCCACAATAGCCTGGGAGTTTGGGTTTACCTTCCGCCTCCTATGGACAGGAGTCCACAGAGTAGAGTGGGTCAAAAGTCTGACCCACCAAACTGAAATGCTCCCCAAGCCTGCAGGGCCTGGGGTGGGAGTGGGGGTGGGGCAACAGGTCCTGAAGACATTCTGTCCAGTGGGCACTGCCCCAGCATGTCTAGATGAGATGCCCTGGCCCGGTGTGAGGGTCCAGGGTGGCGCAAGACCAGGGCTTGGAGAGAAAGCAGGCTAGCCTTCCTCCTGCACGTCTCCCAGGGAAGCTAGTTTGATGGGAAGCCTGGCAAATTCAGCTGTCCCCTGAACATTCTCAGTGTGGAGTCAGGGCGGCTAATGGGGGTGGGGAGGTGGGAGAGGGTTACAAGGCTTTGAACTCTCTTTGTTATGACAAATCTCTGGTGGGCCAGAGAAACTTTTCCTCTGTTCTTTTAGTCTTTCCCATGGAGGGAGGATCGTGTGGCCCACATCCTTCTGTAAACTTATATCCCAGGTCTCTGGCCTGTGAGTGAAAAAGGAGAAGAGTGTGTCACATTTAGGGTTTAAAGGATATAAAGCTTAAAGGGAGCACATGATGGAATTTTAGGCATTATCCAGCAGGTGGCAAAAATTCTGGGCGAGTCCAGGCTGTCTCAGTGCTAGCTGATAAATCATCCTCGCACTTGGGATGAATTCTCCTTGGTCCCAACATCCCTTCATTATATGTAAAGTGCTTCTCAGAGCTGGCGCACGTGACTTTTCTCGGCTCTGCCCAGTAGTATCGCTGAGCTCTGGAAATATGGCTGGTCTGACCTGAGATGTGCTGTCGAAGTAAGACACGCACCAGGTCTCAAAGACTTAGCATGACAAAAAGAATAAAAAGCATCCCATTAAGACACACCATCTTTGGGGTGATCCGTGGTGGATGTTTTGAGGGCAGCTGACCTGCAGCCTGCGCGCCCCGGACCGCCTTCTGTGGAAGCCTGAGCCGGCCGTGTAGCTTTCTCCCTTTGTCTCATAACCGTGTCCACCAACGAGAATGCTAATTCACCAGCTGCCCGCCTTAACAGATTCAAGAACAAGGGGAAAGACGGTACAGAAATGAGGCGGCGCTGAATAGAAGTTAATGTGGAGCTGAGGAAAGCTAAGAAGGATGACCAGATGCTGAAAAGGAGAAACGTAAGCTCGTTTCCTGATGAGGCTACCTCTCCACTACAGGAAAACCGCAACAACCAGGGCACTGTAAATTGGTCTGTTGATGACATTGTCAGAGGCATAAATAGCAACAATTTGGAAAGCCAGCTCCAGGCTACTCAAGCTGCTAGGAAACTGCTTTCTAGGGAAAAACAGCCCCCCATAGACAACATAATTCGGGCTGGTTTGATTCCAAAGTTTGTGTCCTTCTTGGGCAGAACTGATTGTAGTCCCATTCAGTTTGAATCTGCTTGGGCTCTCACTAACATTGCTTCTGGGATGTCAGAACAGACCAAGGCTGTGGTAGATGGAAGTGCTATCCCAGCATTCACTTCTCTGTTGGCATCTTCCCATGCCCACATCAGTGAACAAGCTGTATGGGCTCTAGGAAACATTGCAGGTGATGGTTCAGTTTTTCGAGACTTGGTTATTAAGTATGGTGCAGTTGACCCACTGTTGGCTCTCCTTGCAGTTCCTGATACGTCATCTTTAGCATGTGGTTACTTAAGTAACCTTACTTGGACACTTTCAAACCTTTGTCGCAACAAGAATCCTGCACCCCCATTAGATGCTGTTGAGCAGATTCTTCCTACTTTAGTTCGTCTCCTGCATCATGATGATCCAGAAGTATTGGCAGATACCTGCTGGGCCATTTCCTACCTTACTGATGGTCCAAATGAACGGATTGAAATGGTTGTGAAAACAGGAGTTGTGCCCCAGCTTGTGAAGCTTCTAGGAGCTACTGAATTGCCCATTGTGACTCCTGCGCTAAGAGCCATAGGAAATATTGTCACTGGGACAGATGAACAGACTCAGGTTGTAATAGATGCAGGAGCACTTGCTGTTTTTCCCAGCCTCCTAACGAACCCCAAAACTAATATTCAGAAGGAAGCTACGTGGACAATGTCAAACATCACAGCTGGTTGCCAGGACCAGATACAGCAAGTTGTGAATCATGGATTAGTCCCATTCCTCGTTGGTGTTCTCTCTAAGGCAGACTTTAAGACACAAAAGGAAGCTGTCTGGGCTGTGACCAACTATACAAGTGGTGGGACAGTTGAACAGATTGTATACCTCGTTCATTGTGGCATAATAGAACCATTGATGAACCTCTTAACTGCAAAAGACACCAAAATTATTCTGGTTATTCTGGATGCCATTTCAAACATCTTTCAGGCTGCTGAGAAACTAGGTGAAACTGAGAAACTTAGTATAATGATTGAAGAATGTGGAGGTTTGGACAAAATTGAAGCTCTACAAAACCATGAAAATGAGTCTGTGTACAAAGCTTCATTAAACTTGATTGAGAAGTATTTCTCTGTAGAGGAAGAGGAAGATCAGAATGTTGTGCCAGAAACTGCCTCTGAAGGCTATACGTTCCAAGTTCAGGATGGCACTCCCCGGGGCTTTGAACTTTTAGATTGTACAGCTGAGGCAGAAAGTTGTTTGTTGTGTACTCTGTTTGGTAGAAGTTTGTCTTACTGTTTCTCTACTAAGAACTCTTTTTAAATGTGTTTTGTTATTGTAGCACTTTTTACAAGGAAACTCTACTTGACCAGTTCCAAACTGTACAACCTGTATGAAGCTCCTCCTCTCAGTGGGTTTCTTATTTCTATGTGGAATCTCCTCTCTTGCAGTGTCCTGTAAATAAAGATTAAATTCCACTCTTTTCTTTAAAAAAAAAAAAAAGTATCCCATTAACTTCTAAAATATTGATTATATGTTGACATAGTACTATTTTGAATATTGGGCTAAATATTATTACAATTCATATCATTTATTTCTTTTTATTTTCTTTTAATGTGGCTATTAAAACATTTAAAATGATACACTCAACTGGCATATAGGGCTCGCATTTTATTTCTATCAGACAGTACTGGTCTAGGTAATCCTTTCCCTTCTGAAACTATTTTGAGGACTTGCTTGTTAATTTCTTTTGTTAGCAAAGTGAATGGAGGCGGCTCAGAGCCTCAGCAAAATCCTTTCTGCTGATAGGAACTGAAGGGCAGGCGCGGGTGGGAGCCCTAGTGGCTTGTCTATAAATACTGGCTTCTGGCGACATCATGTGGCCACATATGGGTACTACACCAGCCACAGGCTACGTGCAAGTCCCCAGTCCCCTTCTGTAGTGACCCACACGGAATGAGCCAATAAATCAGAAATCCTAAACTTGGAGATGGATATCTTTCCCCCTTAATCTGTCCTCTTTTTACTCTCCACCTCCTTTCAGCTTGGCCACATCTGCAATATTGGGTCTGAAGTACTAACTCACTGGGGGGTTGCCTTCTTAACAGAGGGATGCTCAGCTGGAAGGTGGACATCCACGGCTGGCTACTTCACAAAAGATTCGAATAGTCTTAGGAAGGCCATTCAACCTCTCAGTCCCCTTTTCCCTCAAGTGCAAAATAAAAGGTGGTAGCAGATGACCTCTAAACTCACTTCTGGCTCCCCAAATCCGTGAGTCTCAGGATGGATTTTGAGATATGAGGGGAAAGGCACTGAGTGCCTCACTGCTGGGGACCTACAAGAAAGGCGCAGGCTTGGGCCTAACTCAAGGTCAGGGGGGTGACCCAAACAGGGAGCTGACGTGACTGACAGTGATTTCTGAGGAGGTGAGAATGCTCATCATAAGCACAACTGTTAACCATTTGTGGAAATGAGTTCTTCACAGATACTCTCTCTTTGAATCCTCACAGCATGCCATGAATTAGGTATTATCATGTCAGTTTAAAAATGTTTATTAATATTATAATAATATACTATATGCGTGTACACAAGTGTGCAAATTTAAAATCATAATACTATGATGAATAGCTATGAACTACCCTTGAGAACTAGGCATCACTGCTGACTTTCTTCTATGCCTTTGTCCCCTCCCCCATCTCGTTCCTCTGCTTCTGCCCCCAGTAATTATTATCCCAAATTCTCTGTTTTTCGTTTGTTTTCTTAAAAACTGGTTATTATTTTATATTGTTTCATTTTGCTTGCATTTGAGGTCCTATGGGACTTGTTTGTTCACGTTCTACTACTTGTCCAAGATTCACCCCTGTTACCTGTAACAGGATTAGTGTCATGGTCACAGTTGTATGAGACTTCATTATTGGAGTATACTTCAACTTACTTACCCATCCTCCTGTCAGTGGACATTTGGGTTGCTTCTAGTTCTTTCTGAGAGCATTCTCATTCATGTCTCTCCTATACATATGTAACAATATCTCAAGAAGACCATAAAAAGATCGGGGAGGGCAGAGGTCAAGTGGAGAGGGTATTTTTTAGAGTGGTGAAACTATTTTTGAGTAAGTGGCAGAACTATTACTAATGAGTTTCACCGCCTCAAAGTGGGATCCCATGATGGATACACATTATGCATCTATCAAATCCACAGAACTTCACAGCACAAAGAATGAACCTTAATATATGTTGTGTTTAGAAGGATGGAGGCGCCTGGGTGGCTCAATCGGTTAAGTGTCTGATTCTTGATTTCAGCTTGGGTCATGATCTTAGGGTAGTGAGATCGAGCCCCGTGTTGGGCTCCCTGCTAGGCAGGGAGCCTGCTTAAGATTCTCTCTCTCTTCCTCTCCCTCTGCCCCTTCCCCCCATAAACAAACAAACAAACAAAAAAACATTTAGAAGGACAGAGGATCCTGTGAAGGAAGCTGATGGTGAGAATTTAAGTGTTTTGCAAATGAATGAACAACCCCCCAGTAGGGGATGGAGGAAAGGTGCCAACTCAAGCAACTTTGGAAATAAGTTAAGACTAAGGGCAAAGGGAAGTGCACGAAAGCACCATACTCTGGTTAGTAAAGTTGTTTCACGCAATAATTATTCTGATAGTGCTAAACACGTATGCTGGAATCGAATAATGGAATAAATGGATGGCAGTGGGTGGGAGACTGGTGTCTCATTGTTGGAGTGGGAATTTACAGATAATCAAGGGGAGGAAGCCAGAATGATCCAAGTGATAATGGGTCAGACTTGGAGACACTGGTATGATCTCATGTTTAGCTTAATATAAATTCAGATGGTGATATATAGAAATACATATAGGGATGTGTCTATATATGGGTTAGTACACACAGGCATGTTTCCTGTTCCATCAGCTGAGGAAGCCCAGAAGCAGTGATACCCCCAATAACAATGAGCACACTGGCACCCCCATCTAGGGTCCCAATACCATTGTCTTATTAAGGAACCAGGACTCCTTGGAGAAATGGCTGATTCTGGAACCCGGCAAGACATATACAAGATGAGCCTGGAGTCTTTTGGTGCTAGAAAGTAATGAAGTGCTCAAAGAATTTAAAACACCTGCATTGATAGAGGTCTGTCAAAGGGATCCAGGGGCCAATGGAAAGAACCCCCAGTGGTAAATCTGGAACAATTTAAGTCACAAAATAAGGTAGTATTGGATCCTGAACCCAAAGTACAAAATAAATACTGATGAGTCCATACTGATACAAATGATTGAATAAATACATGAATAGGAGAAATGAGGCAAATCTCCCTTGCAGAAAAATTCCAAATAATTTCTATCCATATTTCACCCTCAAGGAATAAAATCATACATCCTCACCCTGTAAGTGTAGGCTCTGTTCAGTGACCTCCTTCCAAAGAGTGCAGCTCACAGGGGTGGGGGGTAAGGGGAAGAATCACTTGACAGTGGCAAAGCCTGAAAAACACTCCCTCAGCTAGGTGATCAAGGTCAGTATCAGCAGAGGTAAATCACGTTAGTATGTACCCTTGATAAAATGACGAAAATGGCCCTTTACCTCTCTGGTCTTCTTCCCTAAAGCCCATAAACCCAGTCTAGTCATGAGAAATACATCAAATAAATTCCTCCTGAGGGACATCCTACAAAATATTTGATTGGTACTCCTTAGAACTGTCAAGGTCATCAAAAACAAGGAAAGTCTGAGAAACTGCTACAGCCCAGAGGAGCTGAAGGAGCTATGACAAGCGAATGTGGTGTGGCATCCCAAATGAGATCCTGAAACAGAAGAAGACAATGGATAAAAGCTAAGAAAACGTGAATAAACCAGGGACTGTAGTTTGTAACAGTATATGACTATGTAACAAATGTACCAGGCTAATGTCAGATGTTAATAATAGCGGAAACTAGGTGAGGGGGCATGTGGGAATGCTCCGCACTGTTGTTGTTTTTTTTTAATTTCCCTGTAAATTTAAAACCATTCTAAGAAATAAAGCCTATTAAAAATGTTGTGGCTTAAAAAAAAGTGATAGACCAAAACAAAATAAGGCTTTAAAAATGTCTCTAGATCAGGGTTGGCAAACTTTATAAAAGGCCATTTAGGAAATATTCAGGCTTTGTGGGCCTTGTGGTCTCTGTTGCAGCTCCTCAGCTCTGTTGTCTTAGAATAAGAACAGCCACAGGTGAGATGTGAACAGGTGAGTTGGTGGGGTTCCAACAATGAGATTTGATTTAGCAAAAACAAAACAGAGCCAAAATGGCCCGTAAGCCACAGTTTGCTGACCCAGCTCTAGCATATATACTTAGAAACAGAATGCTACATCACACAGATCCAAAGGCTCAACTGTTTTTCTAAGAGACTGCATCAAACAAACACCCATCAGAAACAAATTAACATAAACGTTCCTATTCATTGATATCTTGTCCAGAGTTTAGCATATTTTCTAAGGTGGCACCTCCCTATATTCTTATTTTGTGTTTACCTAATTCTAATGCACTTGTTTATTGTGGTCTCCCTTCTGAGAAATGCCTATTCATGCCTTTTGCTCATTTTCTGTTGTGTTGTCTTTTTTTTTTTTAATGTATTAGCAAGAGCTTTTTATATAGCCTGGATACTAATCTTTTAGCAGTTACAGATGTTCCAAACATCTTCTCCCAGTTTATGGCTTGTCTTTTCACTTCATTTTTGGTGTCTTTGACGAAGAGAGTTCTTCACTGCAATGTAGTCTGGTTTCTTAGTCTTTCCTTTTGGTAGTCAGCGCTTTTCTTTGGTCCTGGTGAAGAAGTTCTCTTGCACTCAGGCAGAAAGATACTTCCTGTATTTTCTTTGAAAAGTTTTGAAGTTGTGCCTTTCACCTGTAAGTGCTCAGTACATCTGGAAGTTACACAAAGTCTAGAATATATGGAGGAGGAAAAGATTCAATTTTATTGTTTTCTCTTTGGATAACCAGGAGTCCCGACCCCAGTGCCTGGCCCCTGCTGTCTGCGATGTCCCCATCTCGTGTTACCGTTCCATTCAGGGGTGAGTCTAGTGATCTGTCTCATTTGTTTTATTTGTCATGTAATCTATAATATTATGATAAGTCTTGGTATCAAATTACTCCCAACCTATTCTGCCTTCAGGAATGTCTTGACTATTTTTAATCCTTTGGACTTCCAAGTATTCTTTAACATCTTATTGTCAAGTTTTATGAAAAGCAGTCCTCCTGAGAACTTATTGGCACTGCACTGAATGCATAGATTGGCTTAGGAAAAATCGGCATGTTCAAATTACTGAGTTTTCCTATCTATGAACGTATGATATGTCTCCTAATATCTTTGTTTTACAGAAGAGGAAACAAATGAAGTTCAAAGGGGTTAGGTGACTTTCCCCAGGTCAAACAGCTACTTCCATGGAAGAGCCACCATTGTGACCCAGAGCCATTTTTACCCAGAAGTCCTTGCTCTAAACAGCTAGACTGCACCATTAATCTGTTTTGGGGAGGCCTTTCTCCTGGACATTTATCCCTTGTAGACAGGTGCTTTGATTGCCCTTGATGCCAGGGTGTCAGGCATGGGCCTGAGGAGAAGGTCTCAAGACTCACTGACTAGCCACCCAAACGAACATGTGAGCATAGGAGGAGCTGGGGCTGTGCACCAAGGGAATAACGTTGAGGAGAGGGATTGGTTTAGGATTTAGATGAGTCAAACCCATATATGTCAGAAGGCTTGAGTCTGAGTCCCAGCTCTTCCACTTCTAGCTCTGCGAACTTGGGCAAGTCACTTAACTTTTCTGAGGCACCGTTGTCTCATTTCTAAGGAAGAATACTTATTACTTCTCCCAGACAATGTCACTGTGGGGGTTAAATTAGATAATGCATGTAACATTCCTGGCCCAGTACCTGGTGTCCATCCAGTGATACTGTGATTAGCTCATGAGCTCTGGACTCACAACCCACCCACTTGTGATAAAGATTTTCATGGACAGGGGCACCTGGATAACTCAGTCGGTAGAGATTGCAACTCTTCATATCACGGTTGTGAGTTCAAGCCCCACGTTGGAGGTAGAGTTTACTTAAAAATAAAATCTTAAAAAAAAAAAAAAGAAGAAGACTTTAATGGACAGAAAGACCGTAAAGAGGGCTCCTGACTACAGCAAGCTTGCAGATCCATCAGAGTGACAGGACAGCAGCAGAGGGGGTCTCTGAAGTTCACACCACGCCTCCTGCTGCTCAGATATTTGCTCACAGCTCTTCTTAACAGGTTCTCAGGGAGCCAACAATCAGGTCTTCACAAGGCTCCAGGGCCCCTTGAAGCAGTGGTTGGGAAATCTGATCTGATAAACAGATAAGAAATACTTCTGATTAGCACATTCAATGCAAACACAGTGATTGCACATACAGTAATCTTTCAAACCATCAAGATAATTCTCAGACAAGTCTTCACTTATAAGGAGGCTCAGCATGTTCATTGTATATACTACCAATTTCCATGTTTTCATTGACAACAGTTAAGAACCACAGCCTAGCTGGTCTGTATGTCTGCCAAGTCTAAAAACAAAGAATTGGAATGAACTGGCATTTAATATTTTTAAGGTATGTCTTTACATTTTTTTTTATTGAAGTATAACTTAAATTCAGTAAGTTTATGAATCTGGAGTGTCCAGCTTCCTAAACATTTTCATCTGTATACACCTGTGCAACCCCCACCCACTGCTCATCATTCAACATTTCCCACCCCCAGAGGACTCCTTCATGCTCCTCAAAGTCACATTCCCCTACAGAGGCGGCCACTATTCTGACTTTAGTCACCACAGATACGTTTGGCCTCATTCTGTAAATTGAATTATATCACATGTGTGGTTTTTTGGGGTTTTTTTTGCATATGGCTTCTTTAGCACAACGTTACCTCTGTGAGAGTCGTCTGGGATATTACATGTGGCTGTAGTTTGCTTATTCCAACAGCTGTGTAAGAACACATTGTATGATATACCACGAATCATTTTACCACTGGTGGACGTTTTGGGTGTTTCCAGTTTGGGGCTATTACAAATAAGACAGCTATGAACATCATTGGGCAGGCCTTTTAGTGCATCTGTGTGCACCCTAAGGTTGGTATGAAACCAGAAGTCAAATTTCTGCATTACAATAGGCATTGAATGTTCTTTTTTTCTTTCTTTTTAAAATTAGTGTTTTGAGATCCAATTTACATGCAGTCAAACCCACAAATTTTAACTGTACAACACGATGAGTTTTGACAAATGTCCATGGTTGTGTACCCACCACTAACATCAAGATATAAAACAACAGTTCCTTCACTTCCCAAAAGTTCCCCATGTCCCTCTGCAATCACTTTCCCATTCTCAGCCCTGGCAACCACCCATCTGATTCCTGTCACTCTAATTTTGCCTTGTCTAGAATTTCCTATAAATGGAACCAGACGTTCTATTGTCTTTTGTGTCTCATTTCTTTCACTCAGCATAATTATTTTGAGGTTCATCTGTGATATTACATATGTGCATAGTTCAATTCTTTTTATTTACAGAGTGATCCATATTTCATTGTGATAGACCACATTTTATTTTCCCATTTACCTCTTGATAGATATTTGGGATTTTTTTTTCCTGTATGGGGACTCTCGTTAATAAAGCCGCTATTAATATTTGCTACAGTTCTTTGCATAGAAATGTGTTTTAGTTTCTTTGGGATAAATACCTACAAGTAGGGTTATTGGGTCACATGGTAAGTATAATGTAACTTTATAGGAAATTGCCAAATTGTTTCCCAAGGTGGTTGTACCATTTTGCTTTCCCACCAGCAATGTATGAAAGTTTCAGTTCCTCCGTGTCCTCACCTACACTTGGTATTGTCAATCTTTTAAATTTAGCCAATTGTAGAAATGTATAGTGGTATCTCATTTTGGCTTTAATTATCTTGTCTTAGGCCTATAGACCATTTGGGTATCTTCCTGACTTAAGCGCTGTTCACATCTTTTACTCTTTTAAAAATTGAGTTGTCTTCTCATAAAGTTGTAAGAATTCTTTATGTATTCAAGATATAAGTCTTTTATCAGATATGTACTTTGAGAATATTTTCTTCCAGGCTGTGGCTTGTCTTGTCATTTTCTTAATAGTGTCTTTGAAGAGCATAGATTGATTTTTTATTCTGCTCAAGTCCAATTTGTTACTCTTTCTTCTATAGTTTATGTAGTTTGTGTTTTATCTAAGAAATTCTTGCCTACCCCACAACCACAGAGTTTATTGTCACATTTTCTTCTGTAACTGTCATAGTTTTAGCTATTACATTTAGGTCTATGATTCATTACAAGTTAAATCTTGTTTATACCATCAGATAAGAGTTGAAAAATACTTTTTTGCTTATGGGATTCCATTTGGTCCAGCACATGTGTCGAAAAGCTTATCCTTTCCCCATTGAATTACCTTGGCCTCTTTGTCAAAAAATTATACATGTACATATATGATAGGGTTGTTGCGAGAATTGAATGAAACTTTGAAAGCACTAAGCATCTATAACTGGCACGTAGTAATTGCACAATAAATATTTTCACATTTATAATCATTTGTCACTATTAATTTATAATTTATTGTTGTCTTAGTTAGCTTTCCTGTAAAAGAGATGCAATATTATGCACCTTGCAGAGTTTTGTGAGGATCTGGGGAGGAGTCATGTAAATAGAACTTTCTAACAATGCCTACATGTGGAAAGTTCTCAACAGTGTCCTTTCTCTTCTCTGTATGACAGTGCTTACAAGTGAACACTCTTTTTGTTTAAGATTTATTTTTTTATTTGAGAGAGAGAGTGCACGCGAGTTGGGGGGAGGGGCAGAGAGAGAGAATCTGAAGCCGACTCCATGCTGAGCGTGGAGCCCCATGTAGGGCTCAATCCCATGACCATTGAGACCATGACCTGAGCTGAAACCAAGAGTTGGATGCTTAACCCACTGAGCCACCCAGGTGCCCCCAAGTAGACACTCTTTAAACAACAGCTGTGGGGCACCTGGGTGGCTCAGTTGTTAAGCATCTGCCTTTGGCTCAGGTCATGATTCCAGGGTCCTGGGATCAAGCCACGTGTCAGGATCCCTGCTCAGTGGGAAGCCTGCTTCTCCCTCTCCCACTCCCCCTGCTTGTGTTCCTGCTCTCACTGTCTCTCTCTCTGTCAAATAAATAAATAAAAATTTTTTAAAAAAATAAACAACAGCTGTTATCATGTGCAACCTTGTAACCTGTCACAGGAGGAACAACACATGAAAGGATATTATAAAACTGTCAATGCTAGTATTTCATATGAAACAACAGGGAGTTATTTTCTGCCTTTTAGACTGGGCAAGATTAAAAAAAAAAAAAGATGAAACCCAGTGTCGTTGAAGATGAGGGAGCATGAGCACTCTTTTATATTGTTGGTAATACTGCACATTAGCCAAGATTTCCTGCAGGGCAGTCTGGCAATATAAAACAGGACTTGTTAAAGCATGCATGAATTGGGACCTAGCAACCCACTTTTTAGGAATTTCAGCCCAAGAAGATAATGAAGATTATGGGTTGAGAAAGGTGTGCAAAGATGTTCACTGTCATAATGTATATAATCAGAAAAACATGTAACTATCTAAACACCTGACACAAGTAAATCGCCGTACCTTTGTGCAATAATACACTAGACCCTTTCCTTAAAATGATGTAGTAGAAGAATGTTTTACAAGGTATTGAATGAAAGGGATAGATTACATACCAGAATTCATTTTTTCATTCAACAAACATTTGTTGCCCAGCACTGGGTCAGGCACCAGTGCTACAGCAGAGAAGTAGATGGACGTGATCTCTCTCTTTACGAGGCTTCCAGAAAGAAAAAAATGCAGTTATAATACAGGGTGGTGAGTGCTGGGATAGGTGAGGGGAAGATGCTTAAGAAACACAGACAGTGGTTACTGGGTCAGAGTTCACCTGCATTCCCTGTTTACGCAGAGTAGGCGGTCCCACAGCAAGTGAGATCTCAGTGGAGACCTGAAGGCTGGGTGGGGGCTAAGCAGAGGCAGATGTGGGGTTGGGGTGAGGAGATGGAAGAGGGTTCTAGGCAAAGGGAACCATGCTACCACAAGTTCCAGGAGAAAGCTTTAAAGCTAAGGAGTGAACTGATCAGATTCACACTGGAGAAGAACTCCTCTCCCGGTATGGTGAGTAGGTTGGAGGGGACCATGCTGGAAAGTTAGAAGAACAATTAGAGACTCTTGGGTAATTAATTCAGGGACAGTGGTGGGCCTCAGGTAGGGGACAGAGTGTGGTGTTGGAAAGAGTGGGTGGATTCAAGAGATATTTAGCAAGGATATTGGACAGGACTCAATGTTTGATTGGATATGGGCAGTGGGAGGGGGCAGAAGGAGACACCAACCAGGCTTGACCCCCTGAATCAAGAATGATCCCACCCAGGGAACACAAGGGAAAGAAACTTTGGTGGGGAGAAGGGAGAAGGTGTTGGTTTCTACTTGAGTTCTTCTGTCTACACTCAGTAGACAGGTGGGGAGTAGTCTGTAGCTCAGGAGGGAGATCAAAACCAAAAGTAGCGGTTCAGGAGCAACTCATCTCATATAGAGGAAGCAATCAGACACAAGAGAGTGAGTGAGAACACCTAGGCCAGTGTTTTTCAAACTGTAGATCTGAACCCATTAGTGGATTATAAAATCAATTTAGTGGAAGATGTCCAGCATTAAAAACAAAGAAATATGAGAAGAAAAATTTCAGAGTGCGTTCATAATTAAGGGTAAGAGTTGGTTTATGAAACTTTCATTTTAGATTATATATGAATAAAACTCTGCCGTAGGTGCTAAGTGGATAAAAAAATTTATTTTAAGATTTTACTTATTTATTTGAGAGAGAGAGCGCAAGCAGTGGGAGGGGCAGAGGGAGAAGCAGACTCTCCACTGAGCAGGGAGCTTGATGCAGGGCTCGATCCCAGGACTCCAGGATCATGACCTGAGCCAAAGGCAGACGCTTAATCGACTGAGCCACCCAGGCGCCCCTGGATCAAAAAAATTTTTTAAATCAATAGCATAACAGGTGAGATCATGCTGTTGGGAGGTTAATGAAGTGATGCAGATGAGCCTACACAGTAGGCTGGACGTGAGTTCTGGGCCCCCAACAGCATGATGGAAATGTGCCCTGGGCCCAGCTGCAGCTTGCCTCCAAGCTGAGTGCAAACATACACAGAAGCTAGTCCACTGCAAGTATTGAAATCAATATTTGTGCCCCTTAGTAGGTTAGAGTAGGGAGGTTCAATTGGAAAAAAAAAAGTTCACAATGAGTTGCCAAGTGAAGTCATCAACTAGTAAACAGGTATAAACATGGGAAGGCACCTGACTGCTGGATTTCGTGTAAGCTCATTTTTCACTATGAAGATTTTCTTTTAAAGATAGTGGAAGTGAAGTTGGTTTGATGGAGGCACAATCCCCCAGTGGGTGTTTCTTTGTCCCTGGAGTCAAGAAACATTACTCTTATGCTCAGTGATCCTTTGATGTCAACTCTCTGAAATTAACTCTTAGAGTACATTATTTATGACATTATAAATGAATCATGGCAATATAAATCTTTAGGTTCTTGGAACCCAAAGCAGTAAACCTGCACGAACTGGGTAGAGGCTGACCATGTCAGGAAGCCTGGGAAGGAAGTTTGAAGCAGAATGAGGGGGAGCTGATGGGCACCAGATACATCATAAAGGAAGCTGGTGTTTGAGTCCGTGCTTTCTGCCTGCTAGCTAGGGAGGATGAACATTTCTCAGTGAGTCTCCATTGGTTCTCAGACTCATCATACAGAAACGTGAAGTCTTCCTCTACAGCTCTTGCCTTGGCATTGAGAGTATCAAAATGAGATGCAACATGGACAAGGACTTTGTGAACTGTAAGTTATGGACAAATGCTTGACAGTATTACTTGCATTAGCAGCCCTTGGATCGACTATTTAAAAAACAGGAGGTAGGGGCGCCTGGGTGGCTCAGTCGTTAAGCGTCTGCCTTCGGCTCAGGTCATGATCCCAGGGTCCTGGGATCGAGCCCCACATCTGGCTCCCTGCTCAGCGGGGAGCCTGCTTTTCCCTCTCCCACTCCCCCTGCTTGTGTTCCTTCTCTCACTATCTCTCTCTGTCAAATAAATAAATAAAATCTTTTAAAAAAATAAATAAAAATAAAAAACAGGAGGTAAAGCAGGGCCCCAGGATTCTTTTGGTTGTATCATAAACTCCCTTTTTCACTCCAGTGTAAGACTATAAGTTCAGCGGAGACTCCGCACTGCTCCCGTGTTTACTGTATTACAGACAGCAACAGGAGACTGCAAGCCTTCAGACTCAGTAGACAGGAGTTCAAATCCCAGCTCCACCACTGGCTCACTCCTTTCTGGATGCAAATATGAAACGAACGACAGCACCCTGTTCCAAAGGATTGTTTGATGATACAACAATCATGGGAACATCGCCTGTGTTCATGAAGTCATCGTTCTCTCTAAGGGAGCCCTTCCAAGATGGGCAGTGGTGGAGGACTTCCACGGTAGGCTGACCTGCCATTCTCAGCTCCCTGCATCTCAGACGTACCTCTTCTCTTTTGTCACAAGTTCCTCATCTTTAGTGTGTAAATGTCTCTTGGTAGCCAGGTTAATAATTAAGTCTCTGGATGGCCCTCAGGTCACTGAGACGCACCTATAACACCCTCATTAGTGCCTCCCTGTGACCGGTGGCCAATGCTGAGACCTCCAGAGCCTGACCGCCCTTTGAGGCTCTTGCAGGAGCAGGGACTCTGCCTCTGCTCTGAATGCCCTTGTTCAAGGTCAGGGATAATGGAAAGGACTTACACAGACAAGAACGTGCAGTTTGCCCATCAAGCCGGCTGCTCTGCGAGGTGTTGCCCCTGGAGCCAAGAGGCCTCCTGCAGGCTCTCCAGCCAACCTTGTGCCCATGTCCACTCCAAGAGGCCATGTCCCCACTTCCCACACTCACATACTCCTGGAATCACTTTAAGCTGGGGAGAAACAGCCCTCACATATCTTCTTTCTCTGTTTCAGGCAGAAGTACCAGGCTGGTCCTTAAAGTTTCCCTGAGAGTGCCTGCAGTCCCTGTTCACCTCTGGGAGCAGGTGCTTAATGTCCAAAGTTCTTCTAGGCATCTCCTCATGCAGGCCTTTCCGTGGGCATTTCTTTCTTTTTTTTTTTTTTTTTTGCTAAGATTTTTTTTTTTAATTCTTATGTTAATCCCCATACATTACATCATTAGTTTTAGATGAAGTGTTCCATGATCCATTGTTTGTGCATAACACCCAGTGCTCCATGCAGAATGTGCCCTCCTCAATACCCACCACCAGGCTAACCCATCCTCCCCACCCCCCTCCCCTCTAGAACCCTGTTTGTTTTTCAGAGTCCATCGTCTCTCATGGCTCGTCTACCCCTCCGATTTCCCCCGCTTCATTCTTCCCCTCCCGCTACCTTCTTCTTCTTCTTTTTTTTTTTTCTTAACATATATTGCATTATTTGTTTCAGAGGTACAGATCTGAGATTCAACAGTCTTGCACAATTCACAGCGCTTACCAGAGCACATACCCTCCCCAGTCCGTGGGCATTTCTGCAGGGGCAGGTCCAGAACTCCCATACTGGGGGTGCTGAGTATACTAGGTATGGCAATGGGAGGGCAGGGCCTTGACCTAGCAAAATGCTGTTTTTATTTAAAGTGCATGTGTTCGATCAGTACAAATGTAATTTTCTAGAGGTGTTCCCCCCCTTGGATAGGATCAAGAACACAATTGTAGAGACAATATGATTGTTGTTATAACTGTTCTTGTAATTAGCACTTCTCCACAATCCCTTCTTTGTGATCATGAATCCAAAAAGGGCTTAGGAAACCATGTTTTTGCATAACTTGTTTGGCAGTAAATCCTTCCTAAATGAATGTGAAATCATTTATATTCTTTATTTCTCTGCCTTGTTTTGAATACTCATCCATTTAGTGTGTTTGCTTACAGGGTGCTGCCCCAGACCCCTTGGGGACCAGATAAGATCTAGTATTGGGATGCCTGGGTGGCTCAGTCCATTAGGCGTCTGCCTTCAGCTCAGGTCATTAACCCAGGGTCCTGGGATCGAGTCCCGTATCAGGCTCCCTGCTCAGTGGGGAGCCTGCTTCTCCCTCTCCCTCCCCCTCTACCCCTCCCACTGCTGTGCTCTCTCTCTCTCTCTGACAAATAAATGAAATCTTAAAAAAAAAAAATCTAGTATTTATACCATTTACCTTCTTAAACCACTTCCTAAATTCTGAATTTCCAAATGCATCTGGCTCCCAGAATTTTGGATAAGGGATCATGGGCCCCATGACAAGAATGATGGTCAATGCTGTTATTTACGAGCAGTGGGGGTGTGCTCCCTGCAGACCCCTAGTGGCCCCTCCCCCCCCACAACTGCTGTCCTGGGAATTGCTGCTTCTCAGACACCACTGTTCCCCAGCTGCTGGACAGACTGGGCCGGCTGCACTGGCTCCATCTTAGGACGACCATTGCCAGTGCTCAAAGCCGGAGCCAGGACCAATTCCACGGGCAGGGACCCCTAGAACTGTGCCAGTTTTCCCAGCCCACATGCATGTGGTGGCTTTTCCCACTGGGTTGCAGGGTGTACTGCGGTTCCAGGCCCCAGGCAGAGCCGGGGAGACACCAGGGTGGCTGTCAGCACCCAGCAGGGATGAATCACAGGGAATCAGATAACAAGGAGATTATCTCTGGCACCTTCATGAGAGGTGCCTTCAGCGAAAACTCACGGGAACCTGCTGATGCTTGCGAGCCGTCCCCCACCCCACGGGCCCCAGTGTGTCAAGCAGGCTGAGAAGGCAGGGCACCAGAGTCTCTCCCAAGGAGTGTCTGGATGGAAGCAGAAGCTGCTGTGACCCAGAGATGCCCGTGGGCGCCAGAAGGATAAGGCCATGCCCGTTTGCTTCTCCACCACGTTCCTGGGGCCTAGTATAGCACCTGGCATTCAGCTGGGGCTTGTGGCTTATGAGTTGAATAAATAAATGAATCTAAATGGCACTCACGGAACTCATCAGATGGAAGGAAGTCAGAAGCTCCCAGGGGGGCCATAGTAGCTGTGGGAGCTTTAATGTGATGCCTACTGTGTACAGAGTCCTGCTAAGCATCAGGCCCTGCCCAGTGCAGACTTGATGACACCGCGTGAAGGAGCGATTTTTATCCCTATTTTATAGATGATGACTTGAGGCACAGAGAAGTGAAGAGTCTTTCTAAAGGTCACCCAGTGAGGAGCCCTCAAATCTCAGTCTGTCTGGCTCCAAAGTCTGTCATTTCTGTCCTGCTTGGCTGTTCAAGAATAACCATTTGTCCCTCACCTCACAGTAGGGCTGGACCAAGCTCTCCTGCCTGCCATTCTTCATTTTCGGAGTAGAAGCTAGGACCTTGAAGAGAGACTCCAACAGCTTTCTCTTGGAGCGGGAAGCCAGGAGGCAAGGCTGGAGGAGATGCTGGAGGCGAATGGCAAGGCGGGGGGAGAGAGGGAGGAGCCGCCCTTTCCTGGGCATGGCTTCCCACCCCATTGTTCACCCTGCTTTCCAAGCACCCTTCACTCCTTCCAGATAGTCTGAATCACAGCTTCCCACAGCTTCCCTACACACTGGAGGCTTTCTCTCACCTGCATTTCTCATGGCCCAGCCCTGCCCTCCTGCCCCCTGTGTCCCTGGCTCAGTGGTCCACACAGATGAGCATCATTGCCCTCACAAGATGGGGAAAGCAAGTGCTCAGCCTTGTTTCCAGTTGAGCCCCAAGAAGCCATGTTTGTTACTCCTTCTCCCTGGTTGGGAGGCACCTCTGAGGGCCAGGTTCTGTGTAATCTCCCCCTGTAAGGGGACCTGGATTTAGTGACTCACTTCTAGGGACTAGAAGGCTCAATGTTTGACCTTGTTGCTCATTTGTGAGAGTCACCTCACTCTGGGATCCTGGAAAAGTTATCTTAGGGGTCTCATGGAAAACCATGAACCCGCTCCCAACACAAATGTACATTATGCTCAGCACATTTTTGAGAGGTTTGTGAGCCCCTTCCTAAAGCCCCATCTTGGAAACCTCCATATATGGTCCAAGGGAAAGGGTAAGTTTCCTGAAAGATTAATATCTTTTTTAAATAGCATTGAGAATTCACCATCCACTAAGTGGGACTCAAGTCCCAGTGCTGGTAAGAGCTGGACCAGGGTTTGAATGCAGCCCATCTGGTTCTAGACTGTTTCTATATTTCTTGTTTCTTATGCAATTTGTGGAGTTTTTTGTTGCTCGTTCTGCTTTGTCTTAGGTATATTCTACATGAAATGAAATGCACAGGTCTTAAGAATACAGTTTGATAAGTTTTGACAAATGCATATAGTGTGTAACTCTCACTCACATCAAGGTAAGCAACATCTCCTGCATCCCAGAAAGTTCCCTCATGCCCTCTTCACTCAGTCTCCTTCCTGCTCCCCCAACCCACACCGGGCAATCACTATTCTTTTTTTTTTTTTAATTTTTTTTTTAATTTTTTTTTTAAAGATTTTTTTTATTTATTCATTTGAGACACAGAGATACAGAGAGAGAGAGAGAGGGAGAGAGCATGAGCAGGGAGAGAGGCAGAAGGAGAGGGAGAAGCAGGCTCCCCGCTGAGCAGGAAGCCCAATGCGGGGCTCGATCCCAGGACGCTGGGATCATGACCTGAGCCGAAGGCAGACGCTTAACCATCTGAGCCACCCAGGCGCCCCGGCAATCACTATTCTGACAGCTGTTGTCACAGATGAGTTTTGCTGCTTCTTGACCTAAATCATGTAAGTGGACTCGTCAATACAAATACTTCTGTGTCTGTCTCCTTTCACCCAGCATAATTTCCATGTGACTCATCCATACTGCATCTATTTGAAATTTATTCCCTTTTATTACTGAATAGAAATGTACTGTTTGAATATACCATAGTTTGTTTCTTCATTGTCCTTTGATACATACACGGGTATTTTTTTTTTTTTTTTTTTTGGCTCTTCTGAATAAAGATGCTACAAATATTCTTGTCAAGTCTTTCATGGACACACATAGACTTATTTTTTCTTGGGTAAAGACCTAGGAATAAAATTGCTCAGTCGAAGGGTAGGTACACGTCTATATTTGTTAAAAACTTCCATACAGTTTTCTAAAGTGGTTGTATCACGTTCTCTTTGGTTTCACCTTAGATATTGCATATGTTTCAAACCATCTCAAGTACTTTTTGGAAGTGCGTGGGTTTTAAAGGAAGGGATGGATGGATGACCCAACAAACTGCTCACCCTCTGACCTAACATGGAGCCAACTGGAAGCCCTCAGCTCACTGGCCTCATCCTCCTGCCTTTCTCCAACTAGTGGTGCTCTGTTTGTGCAGCAAACCATGCCAAGCACCCCTGGGTTACCCCCTCTTAGCCCCTCCTGGGATTTCAACCACATACCTATTGCAGATGCTTTGGCAGCCAAGCTAACCCTAAAGAAATAAAATTCCACTCACCAGGGGAGGCAGGAGGCAGAGACCCAGGGGGTGGTAGAATGAAATAATTAGAGAAGATATGAGTGGAGAGGGTCTTGGATCTCTGGAAAAGGAAGAGAAATCATGGTAGATCCTCAGGCTTACCTCCAGAGGTTTCAAATGTATTCTGTTTTCTGTGTGGAAAGAGCTAGAAGCCGCAGGTCTGGTGGGCTGTGGGCCTGGGCACCCTGAAACCAGCAGGGTCACACCACCGTCATCAGCCCTTGTGAGCAAATGAAAAGAGGTAGCCTTTCTTTGTCTGGAGCGGAATGGGAACTGGATCTCAGGTCCACTTGTCCTGTAAGCGGTGGCCCTGGGTGAGGTCCCTGGTCTGGCTGACGTGTCCTCTTGGTGGCAATCCCCAGAAGGAGCCACGATTGTCACCGATATGGGTGGTCTGTGCAGACAGCCCCACCCAAGACGTGGGTTGTACGTGGGCTGTGTTTCTCTAACCATGGTGTGGGGTCTGGGTCCTGTCCCCTTGTAGCCAGTGGAAACACTATAGTTCCCTTATGATTGATCCCAAACCACGAAGAATCGCCCAGATTCCTGGCAAGGGTTTAGGAAAGGAAGCTCACTGGCCTTCTTGCTAACACAATGCATGCAAGAAGAGTTTCAGAACCCCAATTTTTGCTTTTCGTATGTCTGACATTAAAAAACAGAGTAAGGTGGCCTCTAATGTTAAACATCCGATATTTGGAAAACTATTTCAAAATGTTCATTATAACACAATGAGCACAGACTCTGGAGGCGGCCTGGTTGGTCCCACCATTACACAATGGTGTGACTGGCGGGTTCTTTCACTTCTCTGAAACTTGACGCTCTTGTCTTTCAATAACGACAATACCTACTTTCTACAGTTGAGGTAAAGATTAAACAAGATACTGTATGTGAAACACGAGGCCCATCATAAGTGAATTGTTAATAGATCAGACATCTGAACAGCTGCTTCTTCCTTTGATCTAGATGCTCAGATAGAAGAGTCTTCAAAAGTTACAAATGAAAAGAAAGCAAGTGAACCAATGGTGCTTCTAGAAGATGTTGAAAGACCGAAGATGGACCCAATGACCCCTTCCCTGGAAAAGGCTTCAGCCCAGCATCCCCGTGAGCAGCACTGAGCTGTTTGTCTCTTCAATAGGGTGACTCTGAAATAATGATGCTGGCCAGCACTGCTCCTAATTGAGTTTTAATTATAGCACTTCCAGGAAGAATGAAGTTAAACCTCTGTTCTCCTTGCATAATTAAATTTAGGTTAGCATATCTGGAGAATTCTTATCCCACACATGTACCACTTCTCCTTGTCTGAAGAGGGATTTCAAAATTGGACATTGTTGTTTAATGGACGAAGTTTAAGAATGACACATGGGCTTTGCTCCTCTTTAATTACGAATGGTTAATTGTAGAGAGAACCTAATTAGATTGCCACCAGAGGGAGATGTAGGTGGAGATGAGATGGATCTCTTCATTAGGTATGGTTCTAAGGAAAGAGGAGCCAATAGGAATTCTGTGGGACTCTGGGGGCTTCCAGGCAGGGCCCACTCTGCATGGAAAGGAGCTGCCTTGGTGGGCCTGTTGGGTGCCTTTGAGCACCTCTGTGCCAAACACTGTGCTGGCTCTGAAAGCAGCCCAAGGAAAGCAAAAGGCATGGTCCCGTTGCTTGAGGTGCCTCCAGTGGGTCAAGGAGACAAAGTAAGCACACCCAAGGCAGAGGAAAAGGAGAACTTCATGAAAGCCTACGCCACGATGTACTGATGACAAGTTCCCAACGGCTTGTGAGAGAAGTCAACTCACTGGGGATGGCAGGGACTTGCAGAAGGCTGTGTGGAACCCAAGTTCACAATTCAGCTCTCCCAAGTACAAGCTCTTGGACATAGGACTTAACCTATCTGTGGCCCAATTTTCACCTGTAAAATGGCACCCACCTCACAGAGCGATAGTAAGGAATGAAGGCAGCAAAATGCTGACCGCGGGGCTTGGCATTTCTTCTGTGCTGATAAAAACAAAACAAAACAAACAAACAAACAAAAAACCAACAGTAGCTGTTCTTATGACTACAGACTCTCCTGGTTCTGAGGATTATGAGATGAACACACCTAATCCTCATGTGAACAGATGTTGTTTTCCTTTGAGGTTTAGAGGAAGGACCTATGACCTAAACTAGGGGTGAGCTTCATAGTACCTGTGCACGTGTATGGCGGATGGAGGACCCCATGGACAAAGTTTATGGAGGGGTGCTCCAGAAAACTGGGACTTGGGACTGATCTATCTCAGCTTTCTGAACCTCACACACCGTGGGTCCCTGGGGATGGCTGCTGATCTACTTGGACAGAGTCAGTCACCACCGCCCTCTGCCATTTTGCTAACAACTGGAATGTCTGTTAAATGAATAGTGAATTCATTGAGTAGCCCAGTGGTTTTCAACCAGGGATGATTTCTACCCCCTTCTCCAAAGGACATGTGGCAACATGTGGGAACATTTTTGGTTGACATGACTGGAACTGGGCTGGGGTCGCTACTGGCTTCTAGTGGGCAGAGGCCAGGGATGTTGCTAAACTGCTTACAGTGCACAGGACAGCCCCCCATCCCCCCATGACAAGAAACTGTCCAGCCCAAAATGTCAATAGAGTTGAGGTTGAGAAACCCTGGAGTAACCTATCCTGAATCCAGGGCAGCAAGCCTGGGAGAGCAGTCTCTGACTCCCTGTCCAAGTGTGGCCTGAGGGATGTACCTCACAGACACCTGCTCCCAAGCAGCCCCCATTAGCAGACATCACCGGGTGTCCCACACCAGGAGTCCCAGCCTGTGGCTCTTCTCTTATAAATGGCCTCAGGGTAGCTACCCACCGGATTGGTCATTAAACTGGCCAGGCTATGTGTTCTACAGTGTGGCCACCAGATGGCGATCTTGGGATGCTCTTTCCCAGGTGTTCTTGCACTTGAGTAGACCGGCTTCCCCAGAGGGCGGAGTTTGCTCCTGGTCCGTTATTCTAAGCACCTGGTCAGTTTCAGGAAGAGGGAATTTGCCAGGAAGGAGGCGTAAACTGGAGAAAGGGTTCAATATCCCCTTCTTGCTTAGCAAGTCTGGGGCACAGACAGCCCTGATCCCACTTCAACCTCCCTGTGATTATCCTGAATAGTTACAGAGCTCCACTGTTATAAAATACATATATTTTATATATAAAAATATATTTTTATATATTATATTATATTATATTATATTATATTATGTAAATATAAAATACATCCTGTCATCCTGGTCTGAAAGACAGATGGGAAACCGGGTGATAGGAAATGGGGAAGTGGGCAGGCAGAGGAGCTGGGTGGTGGGGGATGGCACATCCCTGGGGCCACAACTCGTGCCTGATGCTCTGCACACCTTCTGTCCTTTGACCATACCAGCACCTGCCCTGTTGGGCCATTTTAAAGGGATGCCGAGTAACCGGCCAAAGTCACACTGTGGATCCAAGTCCAGGCCTCTCCATGACCCCAAGGAGCCTCTTGCCATCAATGTGGGAGAGTTCCTCATCTCTAAACCAGGCGAGTGGATTGACAGCTGGCTACACTGGGGCGGCTATGTAATTCATTGCCTAAAGCAGGATACTTTGATGAGTGAGGAGGGGCAATAGCTCGACAGTAGCTGGGACAACAGGTGCAAACCCCACACAGGTGCAAACCCCTAGCTAAGTTATCTTTCCTCTAATACCCCAGGCTTCTGAGACCTAAGCAGGACTTTTTTTTTTTTTTTTCGGCTTTCATGGATTTGGGAGATCATCCAGTGCAGCCCTAATTGAAGATCTGGGGGAAGGAGAGTAAGAAAACTAGAAAGGCTGGACCTTGGAGTACTCTCTGGGACCAAGGAGGCATGGTGTGCCTTACCTGTGATTCCAGGTCGGTGAAGATTCTGTGCATCTGGGGGAGACTGTGACCTGTAAGAAGAGGAGTGCTTCTTTCCTAGTTTTTACCTGGACAGCTGCGGGTGTGTGGCGTTACTTCGATATGTGTGTGTAGTGTGTATGTACCACCTCAATGATTGTGCTCCTGATTGTGAATGTGCCCTTATCAGTTTATTGCCTCACGTCTGACAATGCTTGTTTGCCCTGGAACTGAATCTTCTAAGTAGTTCTCCTTTGCCAACGGGCACGATGCTATGCTTTGCCAGTAGAGGGCGCTGGAGGTATGCTGCAGGAGGAAGGAGCTTGTCTTTCCCGTCCTCGTGCTTTGTTTCTTTCTTGCTCCTTCCTCCGGCAGGTCGTCCGTGGAGCCTTTTCCACCCCTGTGTGTGGCTTTCCGGTGAGTTCTGCAGGCAGTTCATTTGGCTTCCAGCGAGTTCAAGAACAGGACAGATTCCCAGAAGTTTCCTGGTGAATCTCACCAGTGCCCCAGCCAACTTTCCAGAAAATTCAACAGTATTTCCTTCAGCAACTTCCTGGAAAGTTTTGTTGTCACCCCAGGGGTCCGTTTCCTGTTTGGCTGTCTCCATCTGTGTCAACCTCAGCAAACTGCACCATCCAGGAGGCCACAGTCCCACACTCTCCAACAAGCTCTGAGTCTCAGCCTGTGTGTGTGTGTCAGCGTGTGTGTGTGTGTGTGTGTGTGTGTGTTGCGGGCACGGGGAGGGGGTGCTCCCAAGTTTGTTTTTACCTGGGATACTCTGCCTTAGCCCTAAAGTAGGCATGCTCCCTATATCTGCCAATCTGGATTCTTCAGAGTTCTCCTTACCCTTAGTAGTCAATGCCCTATTACTACATTTTGCTGTTAACTAGTTAATCATTTTTTACTTAACTTTTCCCGTTTAAAATCCTGTGTATTCTTGGGCTCTTGCCTCAACCAGAGAAAGTTCTTTGTCTTTCAGTATCTATCTGCTCTTGATATTCTTTTTGTGTTTGCCCTGTGTATCCATGGACTTGTTTATAGAAATACATCCAGAAATAAATTCTTTCATTCCAACAAGGGCAGGAGACATTCGTGAGTGTGCTGAGTGGTTTCAGATAAGTGACCCTGAAAGTGCCTCCAAAAAGCAATTCTCCCTCTGCTTTCAAGTTCCCAGTATTTAAAACAGTGTTGATTACACCACTTGGTAATAATAAGTAGACAAGTCATCTCTCCTTTTAGGCCTCAGGATGGATCTCCTTTTGTAAAACGAGAGGGTAGGATAAGGTATTCTCTAACATAGCTTCAGGCTGTGGAAGTCTTAAAGCCCGTGACTGAATGTATGTTCTAGAACCTTCTATACTTTCTCACCTTACACAGATATAGAATCTTCAGTCTGGCATTCAAGGTTAGCTTTCTTTTCTTTTTTATTTCCCCTAGTAAAAGTGTCATTACCAATAAATGTACAACCACCTTAGTGCCTATTATAGTTTTGTTGCCACAAATGTGTAACCAAAGAAGATTGTTGTATTAGTCATTTACCTTTTAGTGAGAATAAGTGTAGAAAGATCATCTGATCTAATATTCAACCTTTGTAGAGGAGATGAAGGAGGCCAAGAATGATTAATTGACTTGCTCAGGGCTGTGGGATTGGTTATGACAAAGCTAGGACTAGAACCCAGGTCGCCTGATGCCCAGTCGTTTCTTGAATTGTATTGCTCTTGTACCATCTTTTAAATCCCCTATCAGTTCTTTACTTGAGATCATGTTTGAATGGCAGTGGGAGGAGAAGTTACCATATTCCTAGGGTAACTAGGTGGGAGGTCATAATTTATAGGAGAAAAATACAAGGAGATTCTGAATGGGAGGGTAAAGGAATTCTGAAGGCAAACTGCCTCTTGCTGATGATGAATGCAAAATGGCTTCATGCCATTTACTTAAACCAAAGTATTTTAAGGACTTATTTATTTATTTATTTATTTCAAAGATTTATTTATTTGAGAGAGAGAGAGCATGCATGCAAGCAGAGAAGGAGCAGAGAGAGAAGGAGAATCTCAAGCAGACTCCCTGCTGAACGCGGAGCCCAACGCAGGGCTTGATCCCACACCCCTGAGGTCAGGACCCGAGCCGAAATCAAGAGTCAAATGCTTAACCAACTGAGCCACCCAGGCACCCATTAAGGACACTTTTATTAAGGCTGAATCTCTCAAATATCCGATGGACTAAGCAGGCTCTTCATTTATTTTTGCATAATCTAATCTAGTCGCTCTTAACTGGGGACAGATTTGTCCCCCAAAGGACATATGAAAATGCCTAGAGACATTTTTGATTGTCACACTTAATGGAGGGAATACTACTGGCATTTAGTGGGTAGAGGCCAGAGAAACTGCTAAACATCCTAAAATGCACAGGACAGCGCCCCCCCCCACACACACACCCATACAAAGAATTATCTGCTCTGAATGTCAGTAGTGCCAAGGTTGAGAAACTATGATCTAATCAAACATGTTTCTTAAAATCATAGAAGCACAGAGCTGATGGTAGCCATCCTAATGGACATGAGATAGTTTCTCATTGTGGTTTTGATTTATATTTCCATAATGATTAGTGATGTTGGGTATCTTTTCATGTGGGTTTGTTTTTGTTTTTGTTTTTTTTTTGGCATTTATGTATCTTTTTTTCAAGTCCTTTGTCCAT